>NC_142953.1:26632816-26653612 GCF_046866305.1 Octopus bimaculoides
TGTGTGTGTATGTTTGTGTATTTTTATTCATTAGAACTCTTTCTAAAAGGAAGAAGCTGGTTTCTAACAAAGTAAAAAGCTTAGTCACTGGAATTTGGATAACGACCATGATAAGTGTTTCATGTTGAACTTTAGAAGTTTTACATATCTTTCCTGTTTCATTTAGTGATAGTATTTAGAAGTGGGTGTCATCCACTGTCTTCCTCTGACGGAAAGTCCTAGTTTTCTGGATTGTCACTTGAAGATTTATTAACATAAACCAAATGCCCACGGGCATTTGGCGTAGTGGTTAAGAGTGCAGGCTACTAACCCGAAGATTCTGAGTTTGATTTCAGGCAGTGACCTGAATAATAATAATAATAATAATAATAATAATAATAATAATAATAATAACAACAACATTGAAAAATACCTTAGGAATGAGAACCCAGGTTCGAAATTTCCCCAAGACACCTGATGAAGGCTGGAGGGTATATCAGCTGAAACGATGTGCTAACAACAAACAGGATGAGGACAAATATCTGTCGAATGTAAATAATGTATAAACCAAATGCATCAATAATTACTGGTATTTAGGTGAGTTTATAATCAGGGCAGAGGAGTTGCAGGTTTTTGAAGTAGTTATCTTTTATCTTTTACTTCCTTCAGTTACTGGACTGTAGCCAGGCTGGAGCACCACCTCAAAGAGTTTAGTCAAACAAATTGACCCCAGCACCAGTACTTATTTCTCTAAGTCCTGTACTTATTCTCACCGTCTCTTGGGCTGAACCATAAATTACAGGGACATAGACAAACCAAGACTGATTGTCAAGTGATAGGGGGAGAGAAACACAAAGACACATATATATATATATACCACTCTCTGAGTGGTTGGCGTTAGGAAGGGCATCCAGCTGTAGAAACTCTGCCAAATTAGATTGGAGCCTGGTGTTGCCATCCGGTTTCACCAGTCCTCAGTCAAATCGTCCAACCCATGCTAGCATGGAAAGCGGACGTTAAACGATGATGATGATGATGATACCAGAGTAAGCACATAAATGCGAAACAAAGTGGGAAAAATAGTACTTGAATACCAGAGGTAGAGTAATTTGCTTTATTAAAAAGCAGCAAAAATATCACAAAAACTTACTCAGTTTCACGTTCCCGTTTGTTGGACAGTCTGACGAAAGGATGCGTGAAACTCTGAGTAACAGTTTTTGTGATATTTTTGCTGATTTATATATATATATATGTGTGTGTGTGTGTGTGTGTGTGTGTGTGTGTATAAAATTAGTGTACATTTATGTGCATGCATATATATATATATATATATATATATATATATATATATATATATATATATATATATATACATACAATTGCAGTATAGAAGGTATTTATAAGCCATTTAAAAACACACAAAAACCGTTAGATTCACTTCAACATTTAAATTTAATTTGTCAAAATATTTTTGCCGCCTTGAAACTGCAACCTGCTCACTGACAAAATTCCGTGCTGCATCTGTGGTTTCAAAGCAATGAAATTATTTTGACAAATTAAATTTAAATGTTGAAGTCGATCTAACAGTTTTTGTGTTTTTAAATGGCTTATAAACACCTTCCATGCTGCAACTGTTTTTGTTTCAGCACATGATTTCAGATCAAGTCACTTGCTATGCAAGTACATCTCCGTAATATATACATACATATGTATATATACATATATATACATACATACATGCATACATATACATATATATATATATATATATATATATATATATATATATATATATATATATATATATAGGGCATTAGTATACAATAATGCCTCACGCATTTTCCTCGCGTTTGGTAAAAATGTGTTTATTATGGTAGTTTAGAGTGAGGCATTATTGTATAGTAATGCCCTTATATCTATATAAATACAAATAATTATACTCTAGGGAAGAATTGGATGGATGTTTTCCCTTATGAGGGTTTTTTTTCACGCTAGCTACTTGATAAGTTCTTGTAAAAGATCTTATCCTATTATTGAATTAATTATATATATATATATATATATATATGTATCAAAATAAGCAACAAGGATATCCTTGTTGCTTATTTTGATTTTAATCACCTTACTTTGAAATTGTATGGATAATACCGTACTAAATTCTAGTGCCTCAACTTAAGTACTATATTCATCTGAATCAATATATATATATATATATATATATATATATATATATATATATATTAAATATATACTTTTATAAAACAAATTTTACAAAATATATAGTATCTGTTAACAGTCTTAGCCAAAAACTCTATCCTTTAAGAGACATGTATACATATATATATATATATATATATATATATATATATCACCGTATTTCCTTTCATTATTTTTTGATGAGAAATGTGTCTTCTCTCTCAGTTTCGCATGAGAGCTACTAGAATGCAGCAGCTACCTAGATATGTATTACTATATACTATAAAGTGAAATGGTGAGGAGAACATTTTGATGTATTTGTATAAACTCTACAGACACCTTTTATGTGTTACCGGCACGGGTACCTCTAATGTGTAACCAGCATGGGTACCTTTTATGCATCAGAGGCATGGATGCTTTTTATGTATCACTGGCACCTGTATCTGTTTATGTATCACTGGCACCTGTATCTGTTTATGTGTCACTGGCACCTGTACCTTGTGCCAGCACAAGTGTCTTATACATCACCAGCATGAGTGAGTGCCTTTTACATGTCACATATATCCAGCATGGGTGCCAGTTTCTGTTGCCAACCCCATCTGTTTCCAGTGAAGGTAATATTTTTCCATGGCTAGACATGCTTCTTATGGAAGATCGGAAATGAACAACCTCACTTGTTTGATGTTGACGATAATGACGGCGACAACGATGACGGTTTACAACTGTCACATGATGACTAGAGATGCATACATGCACTCACACATACATACATACATATATATATATATATATACATATATATAAATATATATACATATATATATATATCATCATCATCATCATCATCGTTTAACGTCCGCTTTCCATGCTAGCATGGGTTGGACGATTTGACTGAGGACTGGTGAAACCGGATGGCAACACCAGGCTCCAGTCTGATTTGGCAGAGTTTCTACAGCTGGATGCCCTTCCTAACGCCAACCACTCAGAGAGTGTAGTGGGTGCTTTTACGTGTCACCCGCACGAGAACGGCCACGCTCGAAATGGTGTCTTTTATGTGCCACCCGCACAAGCCAGTCCAGGGGCACTGGCAACGATCTCGCTCGAAAATCCTACAGGAGCCAGTCAGGCGGTACTGGCAACGGCCACGCTCAAAATGGTGCATCTCATGTGCCACCCGCACAAGAACCAGTCCAGGGGCACTGGCAACGATCTTACTTGGCTTGCCGGGTCTTCTCACGCATTCTTACTTGGCTTGCCGGGTCTTATATATATATATATATATATATATATATATATATATATATATATATACATAGCTTGCTTACCAACCACATGGTCCAGGGTTCAGTCCCACTGCCTGGCACCTTGGGCAAGTGTGTTCTACTATAGCCTCGGGCCAACCAAAGCCTTGTGAGTGGATTTGCTCTGACTAAAAGGCGCTGCCCCAGCATGGCCACAGTCAAAAGACTGAGAACAAGTCAAAGAGGTTAATATATATATATATATATATATAACTAACATAAAAAGGGCCTTTCACTCAGAGTGAAACGTAGACTGTATGATACATGTGTGCGAACAGCCAAGCCATGCTATACTGCAGTGAAACATGGGCTATGATTGCTGAGGACAAGCATAGGCTTGAAAGAAATGAAGCTCATATGCTCCACTGGATGTGTAATGTCAGTGTAAGTGCCCTGAGAGAAAAGTTGGGCATAAGAAGCATCAGATGTGGTGCACAAGAGAGACGACTGCGCTGGTATGGTCATGTGTTGCATATGGATGGGGACAGCTGTGTGAAGAAGTGTCATGCCCTAACAGTGGAGGGAACCTGTGGAAGAATAGACCCAGGAAGACATGGGATGAGGTGGTGAAGCACAAACCCAGCAAGCCAAGTGATGCCAGTGTCACATAACTGGTCTGTTTAAAAGTACCCCTTCAATCGTCAGGCAATATGCTGTGCTTGAGAAGACCTGTTGAGCCAAGTGAAATAGTAGTCGTGGCTTATGCCAGTGCCACCTGACTAGCACCTGTGCTGGTGGCATATAAAAAGCACCATTCGAGCTTGGTCGATGCCAGTGCCACCTGACTGGCTCATAAAAACACCTACTACACTCTTGGAGTGGTTGGCTTTAGGAAGGGCATCCAGCTGTAGAAACCTTGCCAGATCAGATTAGAGCCTAGTGCAGCCTCCCGGTTTGTCAGTCCTCAATCAAACCATCCAACCCATGCCAGCATAGAAGGTGAACGTTAAATGATGATGATGTAAATACAAATGTTGAGTGGTAAGTAGCTTGCTTACCAACCACATGGTCCCGGGTTCAGTCCCACTGCGTGGCATCTTGGGCAAGTGTCTTCTACTATAGCCTCGGGCCGACCAAAGCCTTGTGAGTGGATTTGGTAGACAGAAACTGAAAGAAGCCCGTTGTATATATGTATATATATATATATATATGTGTGTGTGTGTGTGTTTGTGTGTCTGTGTTTGTCCCCCCAACATCGCTTGACAACCGATGCTGGTGTGTTTACGTCCCCGTAACTTAGCGGTTCGGCAAAAGAGACCGATAGAATAAGTACTAGGCTTCCAAAGAATAAGTCCTGGGGTCGATTTGCTCGACTAAAGGCGGTGCTCCAGCATGGCCACATTCAAAAGACTGAAACAAGTAAAAGAGTAAAGAGTAATACATAAATATATACAAACACACACACATATATTTTTTTACTTATTTCAGTCAACAGATTGTTGCCATGTTAGGGTGTTTCGTTGGTGATTTTCTTTCTCCGTCTTCCCTTCTTTGGACTTTTCCTATATTTCTGATGAAGAGCTCCGCTCGAAATGTGAAATCCTCTTTCTTTTCTTTCCTTTCCTGAGCGTCCAATAACACTGTACTTGTTCCATGTCCTCGTGTTGTTGTTTTTTCTTGCTTGTTCTTGTTTGGATTGACTATATATATATATATATATATATATATATATATATACACACACACACACACACACACAATAGAATTTTTTCAGTTTACCAAATGCACTCACAGGCCTCTGGTAGGTCTAGGGCTACAGTAGAAGGCACTTACTCAAGGTATCACACAGTGGAACTGAACCCAAGACTGTATGGTTAGGAAGCAAACTTCTTAACCACACAACTACACCTGCACCTATTTCTGTCAATTTGGAAAGTTGCCAACATATCCCCTATGTTTAGAAAAATCTTACCATCTGATATAAAAAATAAAAAAAAATTCTGATTAATTATTTTATTAAACACATACAGTAAATCGTTTTTTTTTAAAATTGATTTACAAGAAGAAATATTTTAAATTATTGAACTCACAATAAACTTTTATCAATTAATCAACAAGGCTTTCATTTCTACCACTCACTCTACAATTACTCAACAACTCTCTTGTCTAGACACTTGGACAAAATAAACAGATAATAACAAACACTTGATAGATGTTTTCTACATTGATATAACAAATTTATTGAATTCTGTTGGTCACAACAACCTCATAAATGTAATCTTATCATTTTAACACACACATAATCAAACAGATCAAATTTTATTTGTCTAACAGAACTCAATATATTTATATTGAAGACAGTTTCCTCTCTAACTATTCCAATCAAGATTTGTGTTACTCAAGGCAGTTTTTTGGGGTGTAATTGTCTTTTTCATTTATATCAACAGCATGGTTAGTCCACATGACCCCATAAGGAGCATAGGGATGGTTTCCTGGTGTATAAGTTCCTCCCTGGATGAGATACTATTCTGTTGCGGGGTAACTCATTTTTACCAGTGGAGTGGAGCAACATGACATGAATGAAGTGTTTTACTCAATAACACAGCACATTGCCCGCTCCAGGAATCAAAACAACAATTTTGCAATCGTGAGATGAACACCCAAACCACTGAACCATGCACCTCCACCAGTCTATTTCAGTATGGTTAGTCCACATTACTCTGAAAGGAACACAGGGCTGGTCTCCGGGTTTCTCTGGCATATATATCCTCCCCCACCGCAACCTTGATGGAACACCAGTCCGTCACAGGAAATACTCAAATGTGCCTGCTGAGTGGAGTGGGGCAACATGAAATGAAGTGCTTTGCTCAAGAACACAATGTGTTATCTAGTCTAGGAATTGAAACCACAATCTTACAATCATGAATCCAATACCTTAACCACTAAGCCATGAGCCACCACCTTATATCAGCAACATGGAATTTATTATCAGATTAGCCAACTTTTCTCTATACAATAACTGCTAACACATTTGTTGGCTGGTTTGTTGATTTCTCCAGTTATGTTATATTATATAGAGAGAGGAGGAGGAGGAGGAGGAGAGAAAGTAAAGATAAGAGGTGTAGGACGAGTGCACATACTAGGCTTAGTGGCATGAAATGAGTAAAAGAATGCTACGAACACATGCATACACAATGAGAGAGAAAGAATCATAGAAACAGAGGAAGTAAGAGGTGGATAAATGCACATATTAGGCTTAGTGGTATGCAATGAGTAAAAGAATGCTAAGGATACACACACACACAGAGTGAGAGAGTGACTCATAAGGACAAATGAGGAGAAGGAATAAGAGGTGCAGAATGAATGTACATACTAGGCTTGGTGGCAGGCAATAAGTAAAAAGAAGGCTACACATGAACACACACACAGAGTGAGAGAGAAAGAATCAGATGAGGGGGAGGAGTAAATGATAGTGTTGATGGGAGGAGTTATATAAATGGGAAATAAGAAGTTGTTCTCTGCAGACAAAATACACCAGTGATTGGCATATTCACATTTGAATTTGGTAGAGCACATTAAGTATGAATATGTGAATTATTGCTTTGTTTTGTTTAATTTTCTTTATTTCAAAAGAAATGTATTTCTTTTGAAAATTAGCATTTATTTCATCATTTTGAATAAGTACCAAGAAATTTGGTAAAATTTGAAATATAATTATTATTATTGTATATACTAGCAGCAGCCAGGCTGCTCTCTCGGCAGTTTTCTGCTCAGTTGCTAAATGATATTTATATATATCATTCCATTTTGAACACACACATATATATATATATATATATATATATATATATATATATATATATTTTCCCCTAAATTTGTGTAAATGTGTATAGAATAATATATCTGCTGAATAAAGTTACAACTTGGTTTTCACATTTTTTATTATTGTATTTAAAAAAAAAATTCTAATACTGTAAAAAAAAAATACAATAACAAATGTACAAACCAGACCATGTAACTTTATTCAACTGATATATATATATATATACTAGCAGTATAACCCGACCTTGTCCGGGTGTGACTTATTATGCCATCTACGACAAGTCTTGCTAGCTGAAAATCAACTAAAAAAAGAAAGCCTTACAACAAAAAAACCCTTATGATGTAAATATGTTCATAATTCAAAAGACGATGAAATTAATAGGGAAAGTCTGAAGGCTGTTTTGCGTAACATTATTAAGCATACGTAAATTTCATCCGTGTAATTGGCTATAGAAATGCTTGTGCAAAACAACTTTTTGCGCTGCCCTGATTATACATAGCAGGGTAATCCCTTTTAGCAGGAGCTAGGACGGCAATTTCTGATGAAGCAATTGCTGGCGATCTGTTGCTACACAGTTTTGCCAGAATTCTATCAGATTGGGCAGAAGATGTTGATGCACCATTTTGCATTATGTTCAAAATAGCTTCTGGAATGTGGTGCATTACTGCAGTCTGTTGCTGTCATTTTAAACTGGTTGCTGTCTTTCCCCAGCAAACTCTCTTCTTTGGAGGCATAATCTATGTATATATTAAACAGAACAACAAAAGTTATAATAGATGGCAGTGTCAGGACTTTTCTCATATCTGTAATTTTTCAGATTAACACCCGCACGATTACCCAACCCTAATCCTAACACTAACACTAACCCTAAACCCTAACCCTAACCCTGACCCTAAAAACCGTAACCATAACATTAATCCTAAACCCTAACCCTGACCCCCTAGTGAAAATCTTGGTAAATTTACAAAACATTGACGAACATGAGTTATATTTTACTGAATGATTGCGTACTTGCACGTGTATGCTTTTGAGAGAGCGAGAGAGGAAGAGGTAGAGAGGGGGAGAGAAAGGAATAGGGGTAGTTAAAAGTTTTCTTATGACTGCTTCTCTTCACTGCCTATTACTTCATTAGAAATCTAAGGATGCACATAAGCATATAATAGAGAAAAATGAAACAAATATGGACGACTTGCTCCGAAACACCACCGAGTGGGGAACACTTCTCAAAAATAACCTGCAGTTGTTTCCTTCAAAGTTCCTACATGCTTGAAATGTACATACATCAAGGTACATTTGTACAAAATTTCATGAAAAAATATTCATTTTCCTGGAAGTTAAGAGGAATTTAAGTGGAATTTCCGAATATTGTACCCCACCCCCTTCCAAAACACTTTCACCGAAAAATTTTGTATATTTGGAATCTACATAATAAATAATATATGCATAGAAAATTTCATTAAAAAATATTCATTTTTATGAAAGTTATGACCTTCCAAAGTTGGGGGATACAACTCTGTAGTTATGCCATCAATGTTTTGTAAATATACCACGATGTGAATGATTGTTTACTTGCACGTGTATACGTTTGAGAGAGCGAGAGAGGAAGAGGGGGAGAAATGAATAGAGATTGAGAGCAATGTGTATGTTGTTGTCACAGGTCATGTATGTGTGGTTGTGTGTGTTTTTACGTATCTATGTTATGAAAAATAGGTAAAGAATACTGAGATGAAAGTTTAATCTATGACGTTGTATGTATCACTTTCTCTCTCTCCCCCTCTCCCTCTTTAACTCTTACTCTCTATATTTTTATGTTGAGCGCGTGTGTAAGAATTGCGTTCCAGGTAGAAGGGATGAAATATAAAAGTTGCTAGAAACAACAGCCAAATCTCCCTTAAATCGCACAAAGTAAACGGAATTTTAAAAAATCTAATTACTGCACTGGAAAGTTCAGATCGAGAAAATTCCAGTGATGTAAAAATTTTTACGAAAAAGTGGAAAATGTGGATTTCTATAAACTTTCAAAAAGGCTTCACACAGACACACAATTTCAGATTTATATATTAAGATATATTGAAAAAAAAGTCGTCAGAATTTTGGAATAACTTCTTTCATTTATTTTATACATATATTTGCGCTTTCGTTCGTCTTTCGAACTTGTCAAATATAAGTCTGTGAAAATACAGAGATCTTGCTTATTTATATAAAACAGGTGTTTTTTTTGGTTTTGTTTATAACAAAGCATTGTTTTGTTTTTTGGGGGTGAGGCTTTGGAGACAATGGAAGATGTATAAGCAGATAGATAGATATGTATAAGCAGATATTTACTTCTGTACATCACACCTAACACTCTACACACACACATATATATATATATATGTATATATATATATATATATATATATATATATATACATATATATATATATATATATATGAGAGAAAAGAACATGGGCATAACTTGGCACTCCTTTATTCCAAATGCTACATATGTTTCAGTATTTGGCAACACATAACATCACACTATAGATACAATCTGTAGATGCAGCTTAGAGGTCTTGTATGGAGCAAAAGGCAATTGGAAAAGAGATACATGCACATATACATGATGAGCTTCTTTCAGTTTCTGTCTACCATATCCACTCACAAGGCTTTGGTTGGCCTGGGGCTGTCCAAAGTGCTGTGCAATAGGACTGAACCCAAGACCACATGGTTGTGAAGCAAGCTTCTTAAACATGCTCCCCTCTGTCAAACCTTCCTCAGGCTCTCATCTTTCTATCACTCCTCTAATTATGCTACTTTGCAGCTGCTGTAATTTTATGAAAGCTGAGCTACATACAGTAGAACCTCACAGTACGAGTGCCCCATTATACGAGTAATTTGCTGTACAAGCTGAGACTTGTGCGAATTTTTGTCTTGAAGTATGAATGGAAATCTGCAGTACGAGCACACAAATCGTCCCATCTTTAAGGTAATTCAGTTAATAAAACCAGTTTACATATTTCTTTTGCATTCTCATTTTTATAATTGTCATTTTACTTGTAACTGTACCTTTTCTGTTTTAAAATCCACAAAAGATTAATTTTGAGTGGTTTTTGGGAGGTGGAATGGATTAATTATATTTTAGTTAATTTCAGTAGAGAAAATTGATTTGTAAAACGGATAAATCGTAAGACGAGTTTGGTCATGGAATGAATGAATGAAACTTGTACTGCAAGGTATCACTCTATTTCATCTCCTTTCATAATGCCAGTTGTCTTTCTCCTGGGAGCTTCTTACCCTTGTCATCTATCCCCCATTCTCAATATCATCCCATCCCACTTTATTTTTCCACTACTCACCCTTTCTGTGCCACCCATTCTCTCTCTCCCTTTTTTCTTCCTAACTACATCTTATGGCGGTGCTCCAGCATGACCACAGTCAAAAGACTGAAACAAGTAAGCGAGTAATATCTCATTCTTAATACCCTCTCACAACTGCCACTGACTATATCTGCACTTTAGTACCTCTGATCTCCATCTCTGTCCCCGTACATCCATATCTCTCTTTTACCCACTAATCCCCCTCATACATCATTTCTTACTGCTTTATTATTCTTTGGTTCTCCACCCTTTCTGTGCTACCACTTATCACCTCCCCCTTCCTGAGCCTCTTCTATTTTTCATCACTTTCCCATCAAACTCATATTTACCATCAACTACATTCACCCCTACACCCACCTCTAACCATGTCACTTTCCACTCAGACTCATACAAACTTATCCTGTTCTCTACATTCTGACACCTTAATCACCACTAACTTGTCTGTTTCTTGCTACTCCCACTCACCCTCTTTTTATATAACATTGGATAACCATGTATATATAACAAGCAAGACTCATGCTCTTGTCTCTGTCATATTTCAGTCTCTTAACATCAAACATAAAATTATCTCCCTTTCTACTTTACTCCCACTCTCTTGTGAGGGCTTTTTGGTCTTGGAAATTTCTTAGTGACCTCACTAGTGCTGGTGCCACACAAAAGTACTCAGAGCGCTTGGCTGCACTAAACCTGCCTGGTCTCAAACATCGCCGTCTCAGTGGGGATACGATCAACATGTATAAGTATACGCATGGCCTGTACCTGACCAACTTCCCCCAATTCAACTACTTCCAAGGCAGAAATACGAGAGGACACAGCCTGAAATTGGAAAGATCACACTGCAGGCTCAACATTAGAAGCTGCTTTTTCATACAGCGTGTGACGGCCACCCGGAACAGTCTGCCGAACAGTGCGGTCGTAGCTCCATCAGTCAATGCCTTCAAGAACAGGCTTGATGCACATTGGTGAGAGCTTTCTGAAAAATTTGACCCTGTCTGTTACGATTAGCTACAACTGTCGAAGTGTTGTATCACACACAACAAATCAATTGTACTAGTGGAAAAGGACCTGCGAACAGGCTCCTAGGAGCTTCAACATGGAAACCATCCAGTATCCAGTAATAGACCCTGGAAAGTGGTTTGTTGCTAGGAAGGGTATTTAATCATACAAAATCTGGCAAAAACTGACAGTTCAGCTTGTAAACTGTTTCCCCAACAACAGTATCAAAGGTAGATGTTAAATGATGTGTTATATAATTTTGAGAAATTTAAACTCTCTTTTTTACTGAAACTTAAGTTTTATGACTTTAAAATTTTTATCATTTCGTATCTATTTAGTTTTGTGCACCACCTAATCATTGTTGGTTTGTTTACGAACTTACTGGTTCGCCAAAAACGAGACCGTTTAAATAGGTATCAAACTTTAGAAGAACAAATAAACAAGTACTGGAGTCAATTTGTTCAACCAAAACCCTTCAAGGCGATGCCCCAGCATGGCCGCAAGTCGACTGAAATTAGTGAAAAACAGAATTAACAAAAATAACATCAGTGAGAGAAAAAAATATACAAAACGCTTATAAAAAAAAGTAATGAAGCAATGTTTTTTTAAAATTTTTTTATATATTGAACCGATTTAAGGCGGCGATTAGCACGCCGGTCAATTTGCTTAGCAGTATTTCGTCTGTTTTTACGTTGTGAGTTTAAATTCCGTTGCGGTCGAGTTTTCCTTTTATTTTTTGGGGGATAAAATAAGTACAAGTCGAGCACTGGAGTCGATGTAACCGACTTACCTCCTCCCCGAAATTACTGGCCTCGTGTCAAAATCTGAAACCAATATTAAACAGATTCCAAGTTAATATGAAACTTTTATTTAGATACAGGAAATTAAAAAAAAAAAAAGAAAAACGAATTCAAACCACAGGAAAATCACTTGTTTCAGAACATCACATCTTTTACTCGCAATTATCATCACTTCCCCTCAATAGGTGAAAAAAAGACAGTCTACTGTAGATTTGAGCTGCTTTTATTCATTACTTAAAAGTTAATCAAGAAATATATAAAGAAAACACAAAGAACGACCTAAACAAAAAAGAAAAGAAATGAATGAACAGAAGGAAAAAAAAAGTGGCATTGCCGGACCTATTTCCATTGGATATAATATAGTTACACCGTAAGAAAGTCAAATGTAGTGGTTTCGGCAGTTTCCGTAAATGTCCGTGCGAGGATGAGATCTACTGTTTGCCTTCAATATTTTCGTAATTAAATCATAAAATATCACTTTTTATGTCTTACAATTGTTTTTTATGGTCTAGCTTTTTTGTTACTTCCCTCGTCACTTGTTTACGCTAACACATCAAATCTGATTCACACGTTTTATCAGGAAATCAGTGACGACTACCAAATCAGTTACAACTGTAGGCGTAGCGTAACCGAATGGTTAACAAATTTTCTTCATAATCACGAGGTTCTGGGATCAATCCCTTTGTATGGTACCTTGGGGAAATGTTATTTTTCTATAGCAGTCATGAGCAAAGAGCGGCCCGTGGGACTTTCGATGGCATGACAACGAAAAATTACGTTGAATTTTTGTTTTTAGCAGCGCGGCCCACCTGATGACGAGCCATGTCTCATGCGGCCCGCTTCTGGAAAAAATTGCTCATGCGTGTTCTATAGCCTCAAGTCAAATCACCTTGCGAGTGAAATTGGTTAGATGAAAACTGTAAAGAAGCCCGCCGAGGGCATTATACTCGTAATTAAAAAAGGTACACCCTTATACATACTGTGTCATGGCTGATAGTACACGTGTCTGTGGAATTGTTCACGTTCATTCAGGACTAGGTGATTCAGTTAATCAACCAACAGAATCTTCACTGCTAAACGATGGAGATATATACATATATACCGCCACTGTTACATCCAACAGGAATAAGCTGATCAGCCAAATTGAGTCAATGAACCGTACTCACCCACCCAAGAGAAATATTGAACGAAAAACCGTCCCAATAAATGTGTGTTATAAAGGGGAATCCCCCCCCCCCAACAAAAACGTATATAGGCATCTATTTAAAGAAGGAATGTGAGATATAATTTTTCACATTGAGACGGAATGAAACGTAACGGAAAATGCTACATCATGTTTTTAAGAATTAAATAACAACAGTTTCTTGTTTAGGTAGAAGGCAGTAATTTTAAGAGGAGGTTTTAGTCGCGATACCACTGGATCCAGTACACGCCTAATACCAAATTTTATCGAGCTGCGAAGAGATGAAATGTGAAGTCGACTTCGGCGAGATTAGAACTCTAATAGTAAAGATCCGGAAGGAAACACTTTTTTTCTTTTTTTACCCCTATGCTCTACTGATTCTGTTAATCCACTGCAGATAATAATAACAATAAAACTAGATTAGGTTCACTACTATTTCGGATGTGTGTGATTTTTATTCCTTGCAATTAAAATAAAATACAAATATATATGAAAAACATTACAATTTTATAATTTACGTTACTAATTACCTCAGAATAATTAGTCAGAAATAAAGATTCTTCATTTGATATTTACTATGAGAAATCTATCTATCTCAGTCTGCAGGAATGCACTTCAACATATTTGAAACTGCAACTAATGGTTTCCTGCTGCACTAGAAGCCGGATGCCGTTGGATTCGAATTGTAAATTGGCTTAAAACCAATTTTCCTTTTCCAAAAGTCTCTTGTAATTAAACAAAAAAAAATTGTAATTTTTAAAGATAATTAATTCTCCAGTTAAAAATCCTTAAAGTTTTCATTTCATTAACGTTTATAATTTAGTTGCTGAAACTTAAGGTCGACATTTCTGGTTTCCTGAGCGACACGACATGTTGCTATTGAAGTTATACATTACCCTCCCACCACTTCGATGTCTACCATCGCACTTTAACTTTGTCAGTTCAATAGCAGTTCGTTATGATTTTCCCAAGATAACTGGTCATCTTAATAGACATGTGCGACCATCATAAGGAAAATAAAAGGTGATCGTGTCAATAGCTATATGTACTCTAATTACACTACACGCACTGGCCGTGTTAATAGTCATTATATAATCATTTTATACTAATGACAAGATAATCGTGTTAATAGCCTCGCGCACTGAATTTCATGCAATATTTGTAACATTTATTTATTTAAAGTTGTGCTATATATATATATATATATATATATATATACATATATACACATATATATATATCTCATACACACGAATTAATTACAATAAAATAAAACTGAAATAAAAACGTCAGGAATATTATTTTTAGTCAATCGCAAAATTATTTTCAATTACACATTTTTAAAAAGCTTGTAAAACATTTCATTGAGAAATTATTATTATTATTATTATATCCTCTTCCTCATAGTATTCCAACATATTTCTCCTTAGCACTCTCTACGAAGATACATATTACTGTTTGAGCACAAATTTAATTCATTCATTATACAACTGATTTTTCTCACCTTCACGATGTAATATATATGTAAGGTATTATGTCATAATAATATCGCGAAAAACTTTTTTGTCTATCGTTCTCGCTTCACCTTGAAATCAGGTTCAAAACAGTTAACATTTTACATCAATAAGAGATTTTAAAAAATCCAGAAAACTTCTTTCTTATATAATTATTTTTTTTAAGAGTTCAGCAATGTAAGTACGAGTAAATATATTAAAATGTCATAAGAATTTATAAACTTTCGAGAGAACGTAAAATAATTCTGTTTTTGGAGCTGGATCTCGAAGCACATGAATGCTAATCCAAAAGGGTTTTTCAACTCAATATTTACATGTTGTTTGCAGCATTGATGTGCTTCGTTTGAGATCTAATTTAGAAAGTTTTAACACGTAAAATATCTTAATTTTGAAGCCCTGTTTCGTTCAGTCTTTCTGGCCTTGCAGAAAATATAATCAAATGAGTTTTTTTTTCTCCTCAACCCAATATTTACAATATACTTACACAAGTGTGCCACCACCACCACCACTAGACTTTTTTTGCCTTATACCTTTCAGAGGGTGTAGATTACGATTATATCGGAATTTGTTGAGAAAATTCTTTTAAGAGTGCGGAAGAAGTTTCGGATAATTCACACGAGTTGATTTTGTTTCCTCGTAACTTTCAGAAAAAAATATTTTTAAAATAAAAAAACTTTCTATTCATACCTTTCAGGTGATGTAGATTACAATAGAATCAGAATTTAAATGTGAAAAAAAGAAGAAAAAAGTGGTCAGTGTGCAAACATAGTAACACGTCTCATAATTTCCCCCCAAATTTCAAGTTTCATTTTGTAGATATATATGTGATGCCTGTCAGAATATGCGGGTATACGCTGACCAATTTTTTATTATTTTTTTGGCATGAAATTCCAATATAATTGCTGCCTGTTCCTTACCTCCGAAAAAAAAAATTTTCACAACAAATTCCGATATAAAAAATCAATATCATGTAAAAGATATTTGTAGAAAATTTCATTAAAAAATATCAATTTTTCTGAAAGTTCAGAGGAAACAAAATCGGGAGGGGTACACTTGTGTAGGTATGCCATATTTACATGCTTTTATTTATAGCATGTAATGTTTCATTTGAGATCTAATTAAGAATTTTTTTTTTCTTTCTTCGCTCATGTTTGCGTTTTCTTCGGCTTTGGGTTTGGGTTTGTAATTCAATGTGGTTTTATATATATATATATATATATATATATATATATATATATATATATATATTGTTAATTTTTCTATATGTGATAGTGGTTTTCATCGATGAGTTCTTGAAACTTGGTTATTTTCCCTAAAACTATATATATATATATATTACGGAGATGCACTTGCATAGCAAGTGACCTGATCTGAGATCGTGTGCTGGAACGAAAACAATTGCAGCGTGGAAGGTGTTTATAAGCCATTTAAAATAACACACAAAATCCGTTAGATTCACTTCAGCATTTAAATTTAATTTGTCAAAATATTTTCGTCGCTTTGAGACCGCGACCTGTTCACTGACAAAATTCTGGGCTGCATCTGAGAAAGTAATAGTTAGTTCATGATATATGTGTACATGTGTATGTATGTATGTATGTATGTATGTATGTGCGTGTACATGCGTGCGCGTATGCATCTGTGTACATGCGTATGCATGTGTGCATGCCTATACACATGTATGTATATATGTATGTATGTGAGTATGCACGTATGTACTTATTTATGTACGTGAGTAATAGGGTAAGTGTGTAGACGTGTTTGTGTGTGTGTGTGTGTGATATATATATATATATATATATATGTATGTATCATATACATACGTGTATTTATTATCTCTGTTGGTAATAAAACCATATTTAATAACTTAAAAACCACAACTTAAAAAGAAAAAAAAAATTTAAGAAAATTTAAACGTGAAATATCTTCTCAAGCCCCGCCGTTCCGTCCGGTCTTTCTGGTCTAACAGGAATTATGTTTAAGCGGGTCGCTGGAACAATTTCACCGTTTTACTCTGCATGCTGTTGCATTACCGCCAGAATAAAAAAAAAAAAAAAAAAAAGGTCATCAGTTTAGTTAGACATTGACTGAAAGCAGGCGCTCCTCTTTATATTTCCAACCAATACAGCTTGGAGTAAGAGCTACTATTGACACCACTACTACTACTACAACTAGTAGTGCTGTTGTTGTTGGCGGTGGTGCTGTTGTTGGCGGTGTATTTAACACCAGCAATAAGGCCAGAAAGGAAAAAAAGGAAGAGTACCCTTGCTACTACCACCAGAAACCTATGAACGTATGCATACATCCATATATACATACTGTACACAGCACACATATTTATATATATATATATATATATATATATGTTTTTATGTGTTGTAATTCATAAGTTTACATAACATACATGCACACACATACATATATATTTATATGAATATGTGCGTGTCTAGATATTCACACTAACTTCATATAATATACACGTATTTACATGTATCTACACACACCCTACCTCCATTTAATATAATATATATATTTATATATATATATATACACGAAATATATACACACATTAATATAATACACACACATATATAACATATTTATATATACGTCTGTATGCACACATTACCTCCCTATAACATATATACATCCTCAACCACTATTAACTCCCTTTTTCAAATATATAGCATCAAATAAACTCCAATGTGTGTATTACACATACGTACACCACACACAGTGTTCTTTTGAAGTGTATATATATAAATATAAATATATATATATATGTGTGTGTTAGATATATAAATCCCTATATATTTCTACACATAAATTCTTAAATATATCTAAATATATATGTGTGTGTGTGTGTTTGTTTTGAGTGAAGAGGTAAGACTCGTGAGGTCTTGCTTCTTGTATCTGTGGAATTCTTCGACGCCTCAAGCAGGTAACTTTCTCTTCCTCAGATATCTGTGACCATTCCATGCTGCACTAATGATCACCTACTTTGTTATGGGATTACGAGGTTTCTTCATATTAGCAGCCAAAATATGGAGTTTCATCTGTTATATTTTCAGAAGACAGATACGTTCGGTAAGTAATAAAAAAAATTTTTTTGATGATTTTTCAGAAAGTGAAGAGGGGGAGAAAAAAAGCAAAGAAGGATGTTTCAATTTTCTTTTCGTTTCTTCCATTATCTATATTTTTTGTTGTAATATTTTCCCCTTCTGTTTATATAAATGAATATTTATATATATATATATATATATATATATATATATATAGTATGTGGGGATTTGTAATGATTTGTGTGTATATATAGTGTGTATGTATAAAGTATATATATTGTGTGTATATCCTATCTATCTATCTATCTATCTATCTATCCATCCATCGTGTATATGTGTGTATATATATGTATGCATATATATTTGTACGTATGTGTATGTTTGTCGTTGATTCTTAACCGATTTTCTGTTAGATTGAAATCAAATTATTCTATGTTGTTGCTGATGCTGCTATACTGTTAACTGTTAAACATGACCCTCTACAATCGACTGTTGTTTCTAATATACTTTATGGCTATCTATCCATTTATCCCCTACTCTCTACCGTTATATACACACACACACACACATACACTTCATATTTAACTACATATCAACCCTCTACAATCGACTGTTATTTCTGTATCTATCTATCTATCTATTGTATAATCTACCTTATACCTCTACTCTATCTCTTTTCTATTGTTTATTTCCTAATTTTCACTACCGTCACCTCCACTTTCTTCTACACCTTTTACATATTCACAATTGACACACTATTTTATAATATAATAATATTTTACATTCGATGCGAGACTATAATATATTACAAAGTTATATATATATATATATATATATATATATATATATATATATATTTATATATACACACACACACACACATTTTGACCAGGCACAACGCCAACCATATAAAAGAGGGGAATTTTGAGCAATCGACTTTATATAAAGTCGATTGTAATGTGTACACTACATTATTGGTTCCTATGTTGTAGGTCCCCCGGCAACCTGATTCCATTTGAATTCTGAACAGTGATACACACACACACACACACCCACCCACACACACACACACACACACACATTTATTGAGAGGTATTGTAAATATATGTAGAACCACTAAGTACGGCTCACCAGAGCTTACTGATGATAACTGTGTCATCGGAAGAAAGAGGATGATCGCATGTACAGAGGAAACACGAATAGCGATGGTGTTTTTTTAACGTTTGGTTCTTTAGACTCTACCTGCGTGTATTGAGTACTGTCCCTCCCACTCGTTTCCTGTGTTCGTATGTAGGTATGCATTATCTCCATGCACACATAATATATATATATATATATATATATATATATACATTTGTACAAACACACATATATACATATAATACACACACACACACAAATACAACCCTACAGACTCATTTATATATAATGCTTAGCTCTAGGACATATCTGATCAAACAGGCTTATAATATTAAGTTCGTTCCACTTGTGACCATCCTGTATTTTTGTGTATCCCGAACTCATTATTTAAGGAGCCCTTCCTTTAAAAAATAAAAAAAAGGAGCGGGGTCAGTGAAAAGAAAAAGGGAGAAAACCCACTGGCAGGATGTGTATTTCGAGGGAAATGTGGTCGCTATTTCTGCCAGGCTGTACGACCACGCATCGGCTCCCTCCCACACACACACAATCCAATGTTTGTATTGTGTGACCCACACATATGCACTTGACATATTTAACAACACTTATTTGCACCGTGCTCGATGTTGAGGATGCATATTGCTTAGACATAGATTTCTTGTCGATGGAGAGGAAAGATGATTTGTGTGCAATCAATCAGAGATCAAATATGTTAGTGGCATGTGGGTTTTTATTAACCAATTAATTTATTTATTATTCCAGTCTCCGGACTGCGGCCATGCTGGAGCACCAGGTTGAAGGGTTTCAGTCGATCAAATCGATTCCGATACTTACGTTTTTTTGCCTTCTCCTGAAAGCCTGGGACTTATTCTATCGTTCACTTTTCTGCCGAACCGCTAAGTTACGGGGACGCAAAGAAACCAGCACTGGTTGTCAAGTGCTGGTGGTGATGGTGGGTGAAACAATTCACATAGATATAAATAACCCGGAGCTAAAATAGAAGACACTTGCCCAAGGTGCCGCGCAGTAGAACTGAACCCAAGATCACGTGGTTGGGAAGCCAGCCTTTGAATCACACAGCCACTTGTGTGTTTATTCTGTTATTGTTATCGCTATTTATTTTTCTCGATATTCTTACTGTGACCCGGCTTTTAAAATTGAATCTTTAAAGACGAATAAGGTCAACTACCAATGAATGGAATGAAGAGAGATAGACAGAGCGAGAGATGTTTCAGCAGGAGTTGAACCGAGATGAACGGGAAAGCAACTAGTGTAGAATGAGTCACTGGCAAGGATTGAACCCGTAACCATGATGTGTCGTGTAGCTGAGGGTGTGCCACCCGTTCGGCCAAATCGTTGTGTTTTTCTCAAAATAGGATATGAATTTAGTGACAGAAAATTGATATCGATGAATTGAAAAAAATATTTTTATAGATTTATAGATTGATTGTATTGTCGTGCATAATGTAGCAAACACATACACGCATATATAAACACGCATATACA
>NC_142953.1:26654112-26716612 GCF_046866305.1 Octopus bimaculoides
ATATATATATATATATATATATATATATATATATATATATATATATATATATATATATATATATATATATATATATATATATATATATATATATATATATATATATATATATATATATATATATATATATATATATATATATATATATATATTTATATATATATATATTTATATATATATATATTTATATATATATATTATATATATATATATATATATATATATATATATATATATATATATATATATATATAAATATATATATGTCATACTGCGAACAGACAGAAGGGAAAGGAGCCATGGTGGAGTTGCTGTATACATCCGTGACGACCTCACACCCCAGGTCTTACTGTCATACTCAAATTCGGTATGCGATACCCTAATTGTATACATAAGACAACATAATATAGTCATATGCAATACGTATTGCCCACCACATAGGCAAATTTGAAGATTGCCTCACTAGAATTAAAGAAATCCTCATGAAACTGGAACACCATGTGACCATATTTCTTATGGGTGATTTCAACTTCCCCAACGTCAAATGGCCCGAAGGTCTCATACTCTCAGGAATGACTTATCGCAAGCAAGCACAGGTGGAATGCCTGCTCAACCTCACCAATGCCCTATTCATGGAGCAAACTGTTCTCAGACCAACTAGAGCAAATAACATTCTAGATCTCTGCTTCACGAACAATACGGACATCATTCATGATGTGAAAGTGAGCCGACATTAGTCTCGGATCCCAACATAATAGAGCTGTCTATGTTTGGGCCGAAAGTAACCCGTGACATACAGCCTAAAGGAAGCAACCGAAATCTCTCCAATCTGAACTTCCACAAAGCAGATTGGAAATCGATCCAGAAAGAGATCCTCAGAGAGGATTGGCCAAAATGTCTCTCCACACCAGACATTGACATGAAACTAGAATGTTTCATGTCTACTGTGCAAGCCATATGCCAGAAATATGTCCCAGAGCACAAGGCCAAGACAAATAGGAACAAGATTCCAAGGGAGAGGAAGATCCTCATGAGACGACGGACGAAAGTTGCAAATCGACTCAACCAGCATCCCAAGAATGGCCAAAGGTCCCGCCTAAAAATGACACTGATGGAGATTGAAAAAAGGCTGCAACAATCCTATGTGAGAGAGAGCAGACAAAGAAGCCTGGGTTATAAAAAACATTAAGTCAAACCCAAAGGCCTTCTTTCATTACGCAAAAGAAACAGCCTCAGTACGCTGCAAGATTGGGTCCCTCTCCGAAGAGGATGGCTCCCTCACAGACAGTCCAACTAGGATCAGTGAGGTACTGAATGAGCAGTTCAAAAGTGTCTTCACCACTCCGTTGGAGCACAGACAAGTGAACGAACCAGTGGACTTCTTTGCTACCTCCCCTATAACCAGTGAGGCAGTTACGATGGAATACATCAACATTAGCGAAGAAGATGTACTACTAGCTATACATGAAGTGGACACAAACTCAACTGCTGGCCCTGATGGTTTCCCAGCAATCCTCCTTAAATCGTGTAAGCATGCCCTGGCAAAACCCCTCCAGATCCTCTTCCAGAGCTTTCTCGCAAACGGAAGACTGCCAAGCAAGCTGAAGGAGGGAATAATATGCCCAATCCATAAAGGGGGAAGCAGAGCAGATGCCAAAAACTATAGGCCTATCTCTCTGACTTCACACATCAGCAAAGTCATGGAAAGGATAGTCAGAGGAAAACTAATTGCATTCCTTGAAGAAAATAAATTGCTGAGTGATACCCAACATGGCTTTCGACCAGAACCAGAGATAAGGAAACCATGATGATCCTCTGGAGGACATTCGTCCTCAGCCGCCTGGATTACTGCTCACAGCTGTGGTCACCCACCAGTGTGAAATTAACAGCGGACCTTGAAGCAATCCAGAGAAGATTCACAAAGAAGATTGTCTCTTTGCAACTGCTCATCTACTGGGAAAGGCTGAAACAGCTAAGACTCTACTCCCGGGAGAGAAGGCGGGAGAGGTATGCAGTAATATACATCTGGAAGATCCTGGGAGGAATTGTGCCAAATTTTGGCATTGAAAGCTACACCAATGCCAGAACGGGACGACACTGCATTGTGCCAAAGATCCCAGCAATGCCATCGTGCTTCAGGACCAGTTACTGCAACAGTTTGGGTTTCAGGGGCCCACAGCATTTTAATATTCTCCCAAAGAGCCTGAGGAACCTGCACAAAGTAGATGTAGGGGTTTTTAAATCAAAGCTGGACCTCTTCCTGTCGAGAGTCCCAGATGAACCTACCTCACGGCAAGAGGTGCAAATGAGGGTTGCTAAATCAAACTCCATTCTTCTCCAAGTGCCACATATTGTAGGAGGCTCCCTGTAATAACAGTGTAGCAACACGGTGGGGCATCAGCATGGCCGCAGCTCTAAGCTAAAACTATAAACAAACAAAATAAACATATATATATTTATTATTCATATATATATATATATATATATATATATATATATATATAGGTGCAGGAGTAGCTGTGTGGTAAGTAGCTTGCTTACCAACCACACGATCATGGGTTGAGTCCCACTGCGTAGCACTTTGGGCAAGTGTCTTCTACTATATCCTCGGGCCGACCAAAGCCTTGTGAGTGGATTTGGTAGACGGAAACTGAAAGAAGCGTGTCGTATATATATATATATATGTGTGTATATGTTTGTGTATCTGTGTTTGTCCCCCCAACATCGCTTGACAACCGATGCTGGTGTGTTTACGTCCCTGTAACCTAGCGGTTCGGCAAAAGAGACCGATAGAATAAGTACTAGGCTTACAAAGAATAAGACCTGGGGTCGATTTGTTCGACTAAAGGTGGTGCTCCAGCATGGCCACAGTCAAATGACTGAAACAAGTAAAAGAGTATGTATTATATACATATATATATATATATATATATAAAGTGCAGGCTGGTTGTATGGTTAAGAATCTTTGCAACTCGTGGTCTTGAGTTCAGTCCCATTGTTTGTCATCTTGAGGAAGTGTCTACTATAGCCCCAGGCCAGCCTCTGGCTCATGGTCAGATTTGGTAGATGGAAACTGAAAGAAACTAATTGTGTGTTAGTATCTCCTTGTCTTGCTCTTGTGTGATAGTTGTCAAGAAACCGAGCATCCCCATCATAGAAAGTGGTATTCCTCTGTTTCGAATCTTCTGTGAAAACATGTCCAGTCATGGAGAAATATTACATTACTTGGAAACTGGTAAGTTGTCTGGTCACAGAAAATTTGCCTGAACAACTAATTCTGTGTGACCCATGCAAGTATTGAAAATTAGAAGCTAAAACGATGATGAAGCATATATATATATATATAACATACTTCTGTGTACCCTTCTCCAGATATCACAGGAATGGTTGTAAATGAGCATCACTGTCATACAAGCCATGTTGTTTGTTTCCAGTCTTTTGTGGGAAAATGTGTCTGGCCATGGGGAAATAATACCTTGCTTGGAAAAGGTTGATGACAGGAAAGGCATCCAGCCAAAGAAAACCTGCCTCAACAAATTCTGCCTGATCCATGCAAGTATGGAAAAGTGGACACTAAATGATGATTATATATGACACACGCATACACATGTCTGTGTGTCTCTCTATTAATGTCCACCTTCCTTGCTGGCACGAGTGGGACGGTTTGCCAGGCAGGAGCCTGCACTAGACTTCTGCAACTGTTTTAGCAGGATTTTTACAGCTGGATGCCCTTTCTAACACCAACCACTTAGCAGGGGGTACTTAGTGCTTTTTACGTGGCACAAGCAATGACAAGGTCAGTTTTGGCAAGGCTTTTACACCTGAATGTCAACCACTTTACAGGGTGGACTAGAGGCTTTTTAAGTAGCACCTGCACTAACAGGATCACCAAGTAACTTGCAAGACAGAAATCATTTGAGAGGGGAGGAGGTGATCTTGAGTCAGATGATAAAAGGTTAGTGTGACAGAGAGGCAGAAACAGGTGTCTTGTTGTAAAGGAGGTACAAGGTTACCCAGCCAAAAAGAGAGAGAGAGAGAGATATCAAGAATGAAGAGAGAAATAAGTGTGCTGCTGCAAGAAGATAAAATGGTTACCCAAGTGAAGTGAAAGAGAAGGAGAGAGAGAGCAGGATAGAAATGGTGGCAAAGTGCCAGGCACACACACAAGGGACGGGGATCAGGATATAAATGAGATGGTTGAGTAAAAAAAGAGAGAGATATAGATGGTGGCAAGTGCCAGGGTATAACCTTGAGGTTCAAAGGTTGTAATATAAGTGGCAGGATATTGCAAAAGAAGTGGGATTAGAGAGTGCAGAGGGGTAGGGAAGTGAGTGGTGAAAACCTGGGTATATATAGAGGGGGGGGGGGCTACTGGATGGCAATGAAACAGAGAAACAGCTGTGAGGACAGAATTGGGGAGTGAGAGCTAGGCATGGGGTATAAAGGAGGAAATGTGAGGAAGAGGTGTAGATTGGCTGAATGTCCTGAGATCAGTCCTTATCACTTTGTCCCATGTCTTCCTGGGTCTCCCTCTTCTGCGGATACCATCCACTTTCAGTGACAGGCACTTCTTTATGCATCATGTTCAAACCAATGTAGTCTTCTCTCTTGCATGCTACATTTGATTCCTCTTATGCCCAACTTTTCTCTCAATACATTTGCACTTTGTTGTACATGCACACTGATGTTGCACATCCAACAGAGCACACTGCCTTCGTTTCTCTCCAGTCTATGCATTCTTCAGTCTTCGGCATTCAGAACCCATGTCTCACTACCACTTCGTCTTTTTAAGGTATTGCTTCATTGAATAGTGTTGACAGTGAAGAAAATGGTAGGGTTTTTTTTTTTTGTTTGCTGATTCCAAATATGGAAGAAAAGTGAGTCTATGTGGTGAAAGAAGATTCGAATGTTGATCCTTAACAAAGAATAAAAACAAGTATATAAAATAAAATACCAGATGGTTTAAAGTGACAAAAGAGAAAAATATTTAAAAGGGTATCAAATTGCTGGATCAGGTATGAAAGTTACAGAGAGGGTTACAGCCCAACTAATTAGGGAGAGAGTTAACCTAGAGGAGATGCAGTTTTGTTTTTGTGCCAGGAAAGAAGTACCACAGATGCTATATTTCTAGTGAGGCAGCTGCAGGAGAACTACATAGCCAAAGATAAACCTCAGTACTTGGCCTTTGTTAACTTTGAGAAACCCTTTGACAGGGTCCCCTGATCCCTCATCTGGTGGTCAATGCAGAAACTAGGAATAGATGAGTGGTTGGTGAGAGCTGTACAAGCTATGTACAGGGATGCTGCCAGTAAAGTGAGGGTTGGCAATGAGTACAGCGAAGAATTCAGGGTACAAGTAGGGGTCCACCAAAGATCGGTGCTCAGCCCCCTCTTGTTCATCATAGTCCTCCAAGCAATAACAGAGGAATTCAAGATAGGCTGTTCTGGGAGCTCTATACTGATGACCTTGCACTTGGAGATGAATCACTACCTGAACTAGAGAAGACATTCCAGGTATGGAAGCAAGGCCTAGAATCAAAGGGCCTTAGAGTTAACTGAGCAAAAACCGAAGTCTTAGTAAGTAGGAAGGCAGACAGATCACAAATCTCTTCAGGCAGATGGCGCTACTCAATCTGTGGAAATGGTGTAAGTAGAAACTCCATAGGGTGCACCCAGAGTAAGCTTTGGACACATAAAAGGTGCAGCAATATCAGAGGAAGGTTAACAGGGAAGCTAGTTTTTGTATGTGGAAGATGCACAGGAGCAATAAACACTGAAAATGGACAGTATGTAAACTCCATCAACTGCCATGGGAGGAAAGCTAGAGGTAGTAGATAGCTTCTGTTACCTAGGTGACCAAGTTAGTAGTAGAGGTGGATCCTCTGAGAGCGTAGCTGTGAGAATAAGATTAGGATGGGCAAAGTTCAGAGAGCTCCTACCCCTGCTGGCAACAAAGGGCCTCTCTCTCAGAGTGAAAGGCAGATTGTTTGATGCCTGTGTGTGAACAGCTATGCTGCATGGCAGTGAAACAGGGGCTGTGATAGCCGAGGACATGCATAGGCTTGAAAGAAATTAAGCCAGTGTAGCGTACTTCTCTCTCTCCATTATATATACATGGATGCTAACATAGTGGATAACAGCTAGCCTTCGGCCCCACTTTCGGATCCTGTTGTGTCCACCACTCTGATTGGTTGGTATTGGCGCATTTTGTCTCCTGTTCTATTGCGTGCCAAGATGCAACCGAACCAATCGCAGCTTTCAGATAAGGTCGCATGGGACAGTCTTTCTGAACCCCTGTTTGAGCCAATAGTATCTTATAAATAGCTAGCTTTTCACTGTCACAGTTTTGTTAGCCTTCTTGGCTCCAGCCGCTAACCACAGAGCACACAGCCAGTTCCAGCGACGACACGACAACAACCCACATGGAGATGCAACACTTCTTCCAGCATTCAAGACCTCCATCTTCGTCGCCACCATCATCTTCTTAGCATCTACACCAACTTCTCTACGTACACACCACCAACAGCACCCACACAGGTTCTCTCAACACTGTTTGTGAATTACTTCACCATGGTTAACAGCGAATACAACCTGCGAGACCTCCTGTACCAAGTAACTGGCCACAGCATTGAAGCTTCAACTTCTCGTGCGACAGTATCTTTTCTCGGCTCTGCCTTGCCACTACAACTTCTTGATACAGCACCTCAACCACTGTGTACCTTGACCTACGAACTGGTATTTACCATCCTTGCGTCTGAACTTTCTTCTAAGGTCCTTATAGACTCTTTTCTATGCTCTGTATTACTTGCACACACATGAATCCATGTTTGTATACACATACACTTTGTTTGCATGACAGCCTATCTATTACTGTGCTTATTATGTCACACTCACACACACACAGACATACATGTTGATATATCAGTAAAAACCTTCTCTTAAACCTTCTACCGGTTGTGTCTCTCTCTTTTCCTTTTTGGCACTTATACTCATTTAGCCTCTTTTCGTGTTTTTTATTTGTATTGACTGTGCGATGCGCTAAAGGAGCCATTCCTCATCACCATCTCCTGGTCGCATGGTCATTACACCAGTATGCTTTACTGGATGTACAATGTCAGTGTACATGTTTGATAGGGTGTAAGCACCTTGAGAGAAAAGTTGGGCATAAGAGGCATCAGATGTGGTGTGTAAAAGAGACAACTGCGCTGGTATAGTCATGTAATGCGTATCAACAAGGACAGCTGTGTAAAGTGCTGATCTCTAACTGTGGAGGGGAGCCTGTGATAGAGGTAGACCCAGGAAGACATGAAATGAGGTGGTGAAGCATGAGGCAATGACTAGTGACCGAGACCCGATACCCTTGGCGAAGTGCTGTGCTTGAGAGGACCCATCAAGCCAAGTGCACCCATGCTGGTGGCATGTAAAGAACACTTTTCAAGCATTGGGCCTCACAGAGGCAAAGTGGCTGAGTTCCCTTTGAGTGTTGGGCCTCACAGAGGCAAAGTGGTTGAGTTCCTTTCAAGTGTTGGGCTTCACAGTGGCAGTGACCGAAACCTTTGGCATTATGTTGTACTTGAGAAGAAGACCCATCAAACTGAGCAAAATCACAGTTGTAGCAGATACTGGTGTCACACAAATTGACACTCATTACACTCTCAGAGTAGTTGGTGTTAGGAAGGTCATCCAGCCGTAGAAAACCATGCCAAATCAAACTGGAGTCTGGTGCAGCCTTCCAACATGCCAGCCCTGTCAAACCGTCCAATCCATGCCAGCATGGACAACAGATGTTAAATGATGATGATGATGATGATGATGAACAGAAGCTAGTATCTGAAGAACAAAAAATAATATTCAGTAATTATTTGGTGAGAGTGGGTTTGGAGCAAGAACTCAAGAAAAGAATGGAATTGTAGTAACGCCGTGCGCATGCGTAGTCTCATGCATGCGTGGAATTCAACATCCAAGCTTTCCCGCTTTATTCTGTCTCTTTCTTGCTGGCCAGCGATTGAGCAAGGACGTGTCTAGCTGTCTCTCCATCTTTCGAACTCACGCTCGACAGCTCACATCAATATACCAACGTCCCAACAACCCTGTTCTCACACACCGAAGACGTCTCAACAAACAAGATTAAAGATTATATTTTCCACCTTGAATAAATGTTATTTGTGTTGATAGTTTGGAGTTCAGCGTTCCGTTCACTTCTAATTTAATATACGAAAGTCAGGTGTACATCTAATGATGTATAACCCACTTTCCTATAAAGTGGTGACCCCGACTAAGAAAAAACGCGGCCATGGATTCTGGACTACCAACCTATAACTGGTGACCCCGACTAAAGAACAAATGCAGCCATGGAGACTGAACTACCAAGCAACGATGACCACCAACGCCACCGACATCTCCAACCATAGTCAACACGACTTACTATGTACACCAAACTAAACCATCGCGGCAAATCTCTCTCTTCGATTCTGTTGGGTGACTTAGCTTCACCATGATAATAAACAGACAAGAATTACAGCCTGCGATACTTCCAATTGTGTACTCAAGAACTTGGTATAAAACTCTCACGTGTACTGACTTTCTATCTGCTGTAATATCTCACATACATATAGACGGCTTGTCTTTTATTATGTTCTTATATGTCGCATTCACACTCTCACATACACATACATCTTTTATGCCACACTAAATATCTCTTGTTATTCATTTTATACGGTTGTGTTTATCATCTTCTATCGTCTCCCTTTTACTGGCCATATGTTATCATAGTATAACATATCATGTATATCATCTTTGATATATTATTTTGTGTTCGACTGTGTGACACGTTTAAATAAAAGGAGTCCTCTGTTTTTCCATTCGTCACTGTAAAACTGGACATCATTACCACCGTCAATACCATTACCACCACACATACAGAACACAGCTATATTACAGTTCCTGCGCCGACGTCTTCACCACCAATGTACTGTCTACCACAATGTCGTGCGCCAACAACCCCACCACCAGGAACACACCAGATCAACACACTCGGTTTCATCTTCACTGTATGAGTGGAATTTTCCCCTCATGCACAACAGTCAGAGCTAGCCGACTAGGATATTTAGTACCAGGTAACAGGTCGCAATCTCGCATTGATGCTCAACTACAGCTCTGCCAACTGACCACGACTTCCTGTGTACGGACATTCAACTTGTGTAATTCTTTTACGAACTGGATATATAGTTTTTTGTCTCTACAGACACTTTTAATATGTTCTGTGTTTTCACTCACACACACACTTGTGCACTCACACATTTTCTTTCATTTGTACATTGCATGCATATTCTCACGAGTGCACATTCATTTCTTTCATTTTTCTTTGTGTGTGTTTGTGCTACATCTTGTGGGTGGTTTTCAGTGGCCATCCTGCCTCAGGTGTTCCAACAGAATTATATTATTGTGCGTTCCGCACTGGCAAGGGAGCCCTGTAGTAACGCCGTGCGCATGCGTAGTCTCACGCATGCGTGGAATTCAACATCCAAGCTTTCCCGCTTCATTCTGTCTCTTTTCTTGCTGGCCAGCGATTGAGCAAGGACGTGTCTAGCTGTCTCTCCATCTTTCGAACTCACGCTAGACAGCTCACATCAATATACCACGTCCCAAAAACCATGTTCTCACACACCGAAGACGTCTCAACAAATAAGATTAAAGATGTATATTTTCCACCTTGAATAAATGTTGTTTGTGTTGATAGTTTGGAGTTCAGCGTTCCGTTCATATTTCTAATTTAATATAGGAAAGTCAGGTGTACATCTAATGATGTATAACCCACATTCCTATAGAATCATTACAGGTAAAATGGTGAAAAAAAGCTAAACATGAAATTTCAAAACGAAGAGAAACAAAAGAAATGTCTTCTTCTCTCTCTCTTTCTCTCTATTTATCTTTTTCTGTTTACTTGACTCCATCTTTCTATTTGTCTCTCTGTAGAAAAATAAACCCCAGTTCAGGGCAAGATGTTTTCTCGTCTCCAAATATTTCCTTCAAATAAAAACAGAAGATTCCAAAAACATCACAATAAAAACAAAAAACAACAAAAAAGAAATTAATTTTCTATTTCTCCTTTTCTTTCTTTTTTCTTTTAAAGTGAAAGAAAAACAAAAAAAAAATTAGTAAGAATACATCTATTGTGGTAGTTGGGGTGGGAGGGAGGGGAGATGAAGATTGGCTAGAAAGGTAAAACCCACCCCCACTGCAATGATTGTGATTCTTTTTTTTTTTTAAAGAGGGGTGGTGGTCGTTTTACATTGTCTCTGATTTCTTTTTCACGGCACACGACCACAAGGAACAGCCGGATGTAGTAGAAAAACCATTTCACTTCTGTTCAGTGAAACAACATTATTAGTATAATTATTATTATTATAATTATTGTTTGCCATGGAACTATGTACAGATGTCAATATGACTTGAAGAGTGGGGAGTGAAAAGTCTGCAGGAGGGGGATTTGGGAGCAGGGCAAGTGGAACTCTCTAGTGACAACAAAAGGAAAAAGGGGGGTGGGTTGCAATTTGCTGCAGAGATAAACAGCAAATTGGTAGTAAAAAAAAAGGGGGGGCTTCTTTGGAGTGGATTTCATTCTCTGTTTATCTCATTAAATTGTATTTTTTACCTGTCTTCTTTTACAGGTGTTTCTTGTTTCTATTGTCATTTTTAGATATTCATCTTCTTAAATAATTGTGTTTGTGTTTGTTTGTTTGTTATTTTTTGTTGTTTTTTTTTCACTCCCTTTTATTTGGATGAATGTTTTGTTTTGTTTTTTTCTTTTTGTCTTGAAAAATATTTTGGTAGTCTTTCTCAACAAGGGAGACAGTTTGTCTTGAGATTATTACCATCATCATCGTCATTATTATTATTATTATTATTATTATTATTATTATTGTCTTTTAGGTGGACATTTGCAAGACGTTCCGACAGTCGGTTATGTCCTCAGCTGTTCTGAACGTCTGAACGTAGGGCAAACACCATGATTGATGAAATGTGGTTGATTGTAGTGATAAAAGTCTGCAGCTGTTTGTCCACCACCTAACAACAACAACAACAACAACAACAACAACAGCAGCAACAGCGGCAATAACAGTAAAAAAACCCTACTGTAGCCGCTGTTAGCGACAAACAACATTGACAAAGACTGTGAGTGGTGCCGGAGAATGAGGTCAGCCTCAGGCGAACCCGTAGGAAGCAAAGTGAACAGGTGATGGTGTTGTATCGACTAACAAATTGCCCGTTGGATGTTATGGGCGTTGAAGATGGAGGTTACGACTGAGGACCGAACGCACATCATTGGTAAAGCGGAGAGCGTCCAGCATGGGTAAGAGACACAGGAGAGCTGTGTCACGGGCATCACAAAACCACGAGTCGATGGGGATTGCATTATCTGAAAACAGAAGGGAAAAAAAAAAAGAAATTTTTTAAAAACATTTCCAGTTCTGACATAAAACCACCTCCCCCTCTCATGAATAGAGCCCCACCCACTCAGTAGAAGGAGCTTTTCTCTTATCTCTTTTCTCTTCTCAGTTAATTGGTGACTTTATGAGTGCACTTAGTTGCACACTGTAAAATGGTTGGCATTAGGAAGGGCATCCAGTTGTAGAAACCAAGCCAAAACCGACGGTGGAGTTTGACATGATCCTGATATCAAATAGTGATGATAACACAAAAGAAAGAAATACTGAAGCGATATCATTACCATCGTCATCATTTAACCCCCATTTCCATGCTGACATGGATTGGATGGTTTGACAGGAGCTGGCAAGCCAGAGGGTTGCACCAAACCCCACTGTCTGCTTTTGCAGGGTTTCTACAACTAGATGCCCTTCCTAACACCAACCACACACACACACAGTTAGCATATTATACACCCCACATTCTACATGCCATGGAAAATCACCTTCAAACATCTAAGATGTGCACAACATCCCAGAACACAACATCATCCTACAATCATTATGCCTGCTTTCCACTGTCTGGACCAGGAACTGGATGATAACTCCTTATATCATTGACCCTTTCACAGATTAATTAACTCATCACCCTTCATACCCATCCCCATCATGTAAATTTCTTAAAATAGATTATAAAGTATAATTATTTAAAAAATTTAATGATTTAAACACAATAATCCCACTTTAGGTGGGGTTTTTTTGTCATTATTGTTTATCTTTTACATGTTTCAGTCATTAGACTTGTTCTTTTTAAGCCTGGTACTTATTTTATCAGTCTTTTTTGCCAAACCACTAGGTTACAGGAATGTAATCACACCAATACCAGTTATCAAGCAGTGGTGGAGGACAAACACAGACACAAAGGCTCTCACACACACACACATATATGCACAATGGGCTTCTTTCAGTTTCCATCTACCAAATCTACTCACAGGCTTATAGAAGATACTTGCCTAAGGTGCCACACAGTGAAACTGAACCCAGAACCATGTGGTTGGAAAGCAAGCTTCTTACCTCACAGCCATGCCTTTTTAGTAAGAAATATTTAAAGAAATTCACTGAAAATACGAAATGAAACGGATAAAGAACTATAAAAATTTACTCATATTGTATTGATATAATAAATATATTTGCTGTGAAATATGGGTTTTGTGAATTCCAGTTACTGCATGTGGAAATTAGTGAGTTTTAGCCCTAAATTACTAAACTCCTCCAAATTTATTTTGTTTTGTCTCCATAACGATGCCTTCATAAAAAGTGTGCACTGGTCTTTAATTGATTCACCAATCAGCCAGGTGATGTTGCCCGTTTACTAGGTGCATGTCAATGGTGTAACATCTGCTAAGGTATTTTCCATCAACATATTGTATTTCAGAGAGACCTTTTTAAATCCAATCTGATTCATGTTGGAAAAAAAACTAGTTTGCTAATAATTCAGCGTCCTTATGCTCAAAATCATTTCAGGTGTTTATCGAACCCCACCCCATGGATAAACCACACTAGACCTCCATTTTGCTAAGCCCTGGTCAAGACAGACAAAAACACATACACACACGCATATATATGGCATAATAATGGTGAAATAATGTGGTGCCTTACCTGGGTACGACTTATACGCTACTGGAGAATTATCCAAGATAAATATACTGGAAAGGTTACTATTGATAGCTGCTAAATCTTTGGTGTAACTCCCAAAATCAAAACTGCAATGCTGGAATATAATAAACATACAATCATCATCATCATCATCATCATAGCCATTCTTATCACTGTTACCATTTTCTTCATCATCATCACCACCGTCACCATTCTCCTTACAATCATCATTATTAGTATTGGTTTCAAATTTTGGTACAGGGCCAGCAATTTTGGTGGAGGGAGAAAGGCAGTGCTTAACAGGTAAATAATTTTATCGATCTCGAAAGGACGAAAGGTGAAGTCTACCAGGGCAAAATTTGAACTCAGAACATAAAAAAGATGGATGAAATGCCACTAAGCATTTTGTCCAGTGTCCTAACAACTCCGCCAGCTCACCACCTTCGCCATGGTTACTACTAGCATCTACTTTGACATCCTTCAACATTACTTTCCCTTACTTAGCTGAGGGGGTCTTGTCTTTCATCAGACCTCCCTAGTGCTGGTACCAACGAAAAATGCATCCAATACACTCTGTAAAGAGGCATTAGGCTACAGAAACCATGCCAAAGCAGACATAGGAGCCTGGCACAGGCCTCTGGCTGGTTGGTTCTTCTTAAACCATGGAAGCCATGCCAGCATGGAGAAGAGGATATTAAATGATGATGAAAATTATCTGTTTTACTGTAGCTATTTAACCACATCCAGTAACGGAGCCTCTATGTAGTACTTCAACCTGCTAGAAAGAACAGCCAAATCATCTTAAATAAATGAAGAACACACCGGGCAATGTAATCTCTAATATGTAAAAAAAAACACGAGATGGTCATGACAGGTACATCTCTGACTACAGATTTCAATCAGAGCTAAGCAACAACAACAATTATATCTATATAAAGAGTATAGAAACACACCCACACACACATTGCTCAATCCTGCCAGTGTTGAAGTTAGTTCTTTGTCAGCAGATAAGAATGGAGGGGGGAGTGTCTCAATGGTGCAGCAGAAACTGTCTAAGACAAACCAGAGTTAGCAATAATAACGACAGCCACTCCCGTCAGTTTCAACACATGAGCATTTGAAGGAAAGGATTTAAAGAAGGAAAAACATGAGAGAAAAAGAAAACAACTTTTGAAAATAAAAGAACAAAATAAGTTGCATTTATTTTGTGATGGTTGCATGAACATAATTTGAGATAGTGATAATAATAATGGCTTCAAGTTCTGCCACAAGGGCAGCAATTTCTTTTTGGGGGGGGGGGGGGGGGAGGATGAGTCAATTACTGTAACTTATTTTATTGACCCTGAAAGAATGAAAGGCAAAAATCAACCTTGGTGGAATTTGAACTCAGAACGTAGCAACAGGCGAAATGCCACGCAGTATTTCATCCAGTGTGCTAACAATTCTGCCAGCTCACCAATAATTATAATAATAATGATAATAATAATCTTTTCTGTTATAAGCACAAGGCCTGGAATTTTGTGGGCGGGTGCCAGTCAAATACATTCACATCGGTACTTCTCAACTGCTACATTTTTCATCAATCCTGAAAGGATGCAAGGCAAAGTCGTCACTGGAATTTGAACTCAAAATGTTAAGACGAGTGGAATGTTGCTAAGCAATTTTGGCATTTTATCCAGCATGCTAAACATTTTACCACCTCACCACTTTAGTAACAACAACAACAACAATAATAATAATAATAATAATAATGATGATTTCAAATTTTGCCACAAGGGCAGAAACTTTGTGGGAGGGGAGGAGTCAATTACATCGACCCCAGTGTTCAACTGGTACTTATTTTATTGCTCCCAAAAGAATGAAAGGTAAAGCTGACCTTAGCAGAAGCAATAATAATGATGATGGTGATGGTGATGACGATTTTCAATTTTGGCACAAGGCCAGTAATTTTGGGAGAGGGGGATAAGTTGATTACACCAACCCCAGTGCTCAACTAGTACTTATTTAATTGACCCCCCCCCTCCAAAAAAAAGGATGAAAGGCAAAGTCAACCTCGGCAGAATTTGAACTCAGAACATAAAGACAAGCGAAATGCCGCTAAGTATTTTGTCCAGCATGCCAATGAGTCTACGACCTCACCAACTTAATAATAATAATAATAATAATAATAATAATAATAATAATAATAATAATCCCTTCCACTATAGGCACATGGCCAGAAATTTGGGGGGAGGAGGGATAGTCAGTTATAATAGAGCAAGTTGATCATGTTGATCCCATATTTTCTCAACCCCAAAAGGACAAAAGGCAAGCTTGACCTAGGATTTGAATTCAATGGAAAGAGTCAGATGAAATACTACAAAGCATTGTTTTACAATGCATTAACATTTCTGCCACCTACTACTACTACTACTAGTAGTAGTATTGGTAGTAGTAGCAGCAGCTTTTAAAACTGCTGCAAAATCAATAAACATTGCAGAAGGATTATAGTGAGATTAACAGATACCTAGTTTATCAATGCCTAAATAATGATTTGGAAGAAAATGTGAGCCAGTATATTACTAGTATCAAATCAAACAGCCTCTCACACATACATCTACACCACCCCTAAAGAAATGAAAGGCCAAGTTGGCCTGGGCAGGATTTGAACTCGGAATGTAACAACAGCAACAAACAACGTGACAAAACGAAACAGGAAAAATATGTAATTAAGCTACCACATACCTGTCTGTAATACCTTTTCTTTAGAATTCCTCGATTGTTGTCTAATTTGTCTGCTACTGCGGCACCGTAGATCTCCATACTAGCAGTGAAGACAACTAAGTCATACCAATGGCTCACCTGGACACACAACGGGACAAAAATTACAAGGATGCCCAGCAAAAACAAACAAACACGCAAAGAAGAAAAATAGCACACAGGTCACTTGGCTGTAAACAGGTACCATGAATAGAGTTACAATCCACTTGGCTGTAAACCAAGGTGTCATGTGAAGCTACAATCCACCAGGCTATTATAAACAGGTGGATGCACAGTACACCTGGCTGTTAATAGGTGCTATATGAAAGTACAGTCCACGGGGCTGTAGATAGCCTTTGTACAGATGCAATAGAATCCTGATTAACCTGGATAAATGTTAGATACACAGAAAGAACAGGGTACAACTGGCTGCTCTGGGTATCTTATATAAAGACTGTTTAAACTGAGCTTGGGTAAATTGTCACCATTTTATATTTTTAATTTCACACATGCGCATTGTTTTTGATTTTGTTGACTACACAGTATAGTAGGGTCAGTTGGGCACTATCTGTGAGAAAAACAGCAGCATGACGCAATTCACTTAGCCAGGAATTTGGAAACTACATGCTGTAGTGCTTGGTATTTGTGCCAGAAGCTCCAATACAAACATTTCAGAGTGTTTGGGTGTCAATCTGAGGACAGGCTACTTACCCCACCCCTCAGGTACATTGTATAGAGCCAGTTTAGAATGAATATCCAACAAGGATGGTACAGAAAGGATAGGGTGCTGGCCACCCTAGGTACATTGTATAAAGGCAGTGTGGACTGAGCACACAAATTTGAGGCACAGGGTACTTGGCCACCCTGAGTACATTGTATAGAGACAGTTTCAATTAAATACTCAGAGAAAACGATAGAGACAAGTGATGCTGGGCAATAATAAAAGTTAATACCCGTCTGTAACATGCACCATTATGACAGATTTTGATTACCAAGGGTTCGAGAGTTCTAATCACAAGGGCAGTAGTAATAATTTCACATAGGAGAGATGTAGATACTTACTATTTCTAAGAAGTAGTCAACATGAGGTCGCTTATACACAAAGAAACGAACAGGATGTCGATCTATGATAACCTGGAAGTAGAAAAAAATATATATAAATATATAGGTGTTGTGATGCATATCTATGAAACCAGCTTACACAAGAAAACATGTTACCTGCCATCCATAATTTTCACAGAATTTGACTAGTTCACGATATCTTCTGTCTTTTCTATCAAATGCATTGCTAACATTTGCCTCTGTCAGCTCTACCATTTTAACCCTCCACTTCCTTTCCTTACATCACATGATGGAGTCAGACTGATGAGAATTGACAAGGAGGAAGTGATATTTGCATTTCCCACAACTCCTCCAAATTTGGACTCTTCTTTCTCCCAGGGACCTGCTTGAAGTTTTCACCTTACTTGCAAAATTTGGGATATTCCATTCCCCTTCACTGCCTTCAACCTCTCCTCCATTGCATCAACCAGGACTCTAACAGACTGACTATGCCATCATGTGTATCTATGCCTGAAGAGGCAATTGGAGCAGGATAGAAATGCAAGACAGATTCTTCAAACCAAGCCAACTGGCAGGAGGCCTAGGGGTAGACCAAGAAAAAATATGGTTGGATAATGTCCATAATCTCAGTTGGTCACACTTGGCAATCCAACAGGGAAAGGTAATGAAGGTTGATTCTGAAAGGAGCCTAGGGGGAAGATGCGAAGGATTCTACCCACCAAGATTATTCCATGAATAACGGGCAGAGAAAATGGACAGATGGATATATGCCTCACCATTCCAACTGTCCTGCATCAGCAGAGATCACTGTCCTCTATTTTCCAAAGCTTTAGGTCTGCAGGACTAAGAAGATTTGTCAAAAGACATTACAAACCAAAAACCGGTTGTAGTTATCTCCCCTGGTAAAAACTTCAACCATATTCTCTCCTCAAACACAAACTCCTCCTGAACAACACTGATCTTGGTCACATAACAACAAACTGACAAAGCAACTTCCTGCATCTTCCTTCGTTAATCGATTCACTACAACATCCCTTTCCTCCTCCTCATTTATGGTTTGGTATCATTTAAACTCAAAATGTTCAGAGCCTTCCTTAACCATTTTGGGTAAATGATATGATATAAAAAAAAATGAATATGGCTGTAAATAGCCACTGTACAGAAGCAATAGAATTTTGATTATACTGAGTAAATGTTATGTTACAGAGAAAGAACAGGGTACTAGTGGCCACTCTGGGCTCCTTATATAAAGATTGTTTAGACTGAGCCCTCAGAACAGACGTACTCACCAAGCACATTGTATAGAGACAGTTTAGACAGTTTAGACCAACACAAATAACATTGCGGGTCACTTTAATCAGAGAAAGTTTTTTGAGGGTCGCTTGTAAACTGACAGAATTGAAAGCATTTTGCTCTCTCATGCTATTATTACAATAATGAATGAATGATCGTTGATTCAACATGAAATATTATCATTGCAAAAACAGTAGCATCTTTCTTTTTTACTTTTCATTACAATCTTTAAATTTTGATAAAATTTTTTAAATGTTTGTTTAAATAAACCCATTTCAAGAAAGTATCAAGCAGGCCACAAGATAAAAGTCTGGGGGGGGGGGGACATGCGGCCCACGGGCCTCAGGTTGGCCACCCCTGGTTTAGAATGAACACCCAGCACAGATGGTACAGAAAGAACAGGGTACTAGCCACCCTAGGTACATTACATAAAGGTAGTTTAGACTGAGCTCTCAGGGTTGAGTAAAGAGTACTCACCATCCAGGGTACAAATGAATAGAAACAGTTTAGACTGAATGCCTTGGTCAAATAGTACACAAAGAACAGGGTGGTACTGGCTACTCTGGGTACATTTTATAAAGACTGTTTAAACTACTCCTCAGAGTTGACACACAGGATACTAACTATTACAGGTACATTGTACAGAGAGAGTTTAGAAAGGACACCCAGCACAGATGCTGTAGAAAGAACAGAGTCCCACACTTTATCCCCATGAGATGCCACAAAATTCTGTCATATTAGATGCCATCCATTTTTTCCCCCAGTCTCTGCATGGGAAGAACAAATGACATGATCATCCCAACAGCATAGCATCAGTGCAGTCCACACACCGCATTACATTTGTACAGCTCACTACTGATGAGACAAGTAATTCTAGTGGACCATTGTTCTTGTACAAGGCCACATATGTAGAGTTCTGTGGCAACAAGCCTGGCCACCACAAACTAACATAGAGACTGCATTTCACTCATGTTTGAACATACACCATACAATGCTCACATAAACACATTTATACACCCAGCCACAACCCATATATAAATAATAGTTAATGTTTGTTTTCATGTATAATTAAAAACAGTTTTACATTAATCTCAAGGATTACTCTATACATTTTTAGAGTACAGGTTTATTCTTAAACAAGAATATTGTTGACAGTGACTTTGAAGCGTTGGTCAGTTACGCCATCATCACACACACAAAGTTACCAGTGAAATATATTTATGGCCGCAATGTATGACAGAGGTGGAGGTTGGTGGATGTGATGTATAACAAAGTAAGGGTAGGGTGTGGTGTATGACAAAGATGGGGGGGGGGATATAATGTAATGCAAAGAAATGGGGGAGGTTGGATACAGAGTATGACAAAGACATGGCAGGGGTTAGATAGATGTGATGGCTGAGAAAGATAAGGGGACAGAAAGTGGATGTAATGCAGTACAAAAACATGGGAGCAGGGCAGACATAATAGATGTAATGTATGAGAAATTTATCTAACAGCCTACACCTCCAGTCTACAATCTTTAAAAAAAAAAAGGTAGGGAGGCTACATTGGATAATGTAGTCCTGGATATACTATGTCTGAAATAAAAGAGGGGACAATTGTGACTAGAACATCCCTGATTACACAAGATTTAAAGGATCTGGACTGAATACGGCTAAAAACACGAACAATAATCAAGCAATGCTCAAATACTGAATTTGAAGGCATAAAAAACGCCCAGGCATATTTAGACAGACCCCAGTTTCAGTTGAGCATATTCAGGGGACAAAATATTTGAGTGCATTAAAGTGTACGGGAAGGCTTGGGTGATTTCCTGAGACATTTTTTTCAAAAACAAAATGCATGATATACCATAAAATATGGTATAAGAATGTGTGTGTGTGTGTGTGGTAATCTTTATATCTAATTTAACATGGGTGTTTTATTAGAAAACCGAATACTACATTACTAGCCTTGAGTGATCCTCTCATATAGGTGTTGGTGCATAAAAGCACACTATCTCTGTTTGTGCTTTTATGTATCAAAAGCCAACATGAGAGAGGACCTCTCAAGGCTAGTAATGCAGCATCCGATGTTCTAACAAGACATCCATGTTTATTTGGATATAAAGATTGCTTTTTGATATTTAATATTGCTTCCATCGCTAATAATTACTGAATGAATAAATATATATATATACACACACACACACACATACATACACACAAAATATTTGATGGCATAAAAGACACACGAGTATATGAAATGCACCCCAATTTCAGCTGCACATATTTGGGGGAAAAAAGTTTTTCATGCATTAAAGCTTATGGGACCAGAGGTGATTTTTAGGGACATTTTTTTTTCTTTTTTTGGGGGGGAAAAACCTGCATCTTTTATGCATCGAATATGATAGTTTTTTATCTCTCTCTCTCCACCCACCCTGTTACCACACAATAGCCTCACCATAGCATGCTGCACTGCAAACCCCACAGCCACCACCCCCTGCCTGATCTGCCGTGATGCAACAGAACAAACACACACGTCTCTTCCTACATTGGTAATGTTAAGTGAGGTAACAATGGTATTCGCATATTTATGACATGTCAGGTTACGTAAGAACTGTGCGGGCATCTTGCCAGATAATTAGTAACAACAAGGACATAAGGGATGGCGGGGGAGGAAGAGAGGGAGAGTGAAAGGGGGAGCAAGTAAGAGTCAAAGGTGGAAGGAAGAGAGAGAAAGAGAGAGAGAGAGAGAGAGAGAATGGAATAAAAGGAATCCAGTTATTTGAGAAGAACGGTAAGAAGATGATTGTTTCTCAGTGATAACCTTGACTGATGAGAAATTACTTTTGGTTGGCTCAGTGGCTCCATCAGAATCAGCCTGGGCTGTCGGTCGGTCGGTCGGTATGTGAAGGGTGTTGTTTACCAAACTACAATCAGTAGTAAACAGATCTGTGGTATTTATTACAGGAGTGGGGGAGGGAGGTCGACTCGAATGTAGTTAACAGCAATGGTTGTTGTTGTTGTTGTTGTTGTTGTTGTTGTAGCTGAACCGACTAAAGACGTGCATGTTGTGCGTAACGCCAGAATCACTAGTTCAGTACATTCTATTGTCACTACAAGAATACTTATTTACATACATTACATACACACAAGTACATATAAATATATACATACACTACAAGGCGTTGGGTGCCCCAGCATGGCCACAGTCTAATGACCGAAACAAGTAAAAGATTAAAAATATACACACACGCATACACACATATGTACATGTATAAGTACATACACACATTTATACATACATATATATACATACATAAACACATGCATACACACATTTGATGACGTAAGAGATGCATAAGCATATTGGATGCACCCCAATTTTAGCAGCGCATATTTAGTGCACCGAAGTCCATGAAAAGCCCAACTTTACATATAAGATCTAGCGTGATGTTTTGAGACATTTTTTTTTTAGGAAAAAAATTTAGTCATAAGCCATCCAATATGGTAGATTAATTTATTGACTGTAAAACATCATAATCTAAATTCTTTATTCTAAGTGGCCTGACATATATCATCATCATCATCATTTAACTACCATTGTTCATGATGGCATGGGTTGGAAAGTTTGACTGGGCTGGTACGCTGGAAGGCCGTGCCAGGACCCAGTCTGATTTGGCATGGCTTTCTACGGCTGGATGCCCTTCCTAACGCCAACCACTCTAAGAGCGTAATGGGTGCTTTTATGTGACACCGGCACAGGTGCCATTTGTGTGACACCAGTATCTGTCATGACTGCGATTTCACTCGGCTCGATGAGTCTCCTCCTCAAGCGCGACATAATGCCAAAGATCTTGGTCACTGCCTCAGTGAGGCCCAACATTCAAATGGAGCTCGGCCACTTTGCCTCAATGAGGCCCAACGCTCGAAAGGAACTCAGCCACCTCGCCTCTGTGATATATATTTCGCATGTTTGTTCCACTAAACATTCACACACAAATATATGGTGAGCTGGTGGAATCATTATTACACTGAACAAATTGCTTGGCAGCATTTCTTTTGGCTTTTTGTGTCTTGGGCACAAATCTCTCCAGTAACTACACAGTATAGTAGGGTCAGTTGGACACTATCTGTGAGAAAAACAGCACCATGACACAATTCACTTAGCCAGAAATTTGGATACTACATTTGTGTCAGAAGCTCCAATACAAACATTTCAGAATGTTTGGGTGTCAATTTGAGGACAGTGCAATCTACGAACATGTACCGAGAGTGATAAAAATCAAACATCCAATCAACATCATAGTATTTGGAGTGATCACTAGTGATGGCAACGTCAAGCCACCGTTCATCTTCCAACACAACCTCAGACTCAACACGGAGACCTACATCAAGTGCCTGGAGGAAGTAGTGCTGCCCTGGGTCAAGAGAGTGGCTGCTGGAAGACCCTATGTCTGGCAACAGGACTCTGCACCATGCCACACAAGCAGGAGAACCCAGGAATGGCTATCAGACAATTTCTGCGACCACATCACCCCTAACATCTGGCCACCCAACTCCCCAGACTGCAACCCCCTTGATTATTATGTGTGGGGCGCAGTTGAGCGAGAAACAAACAAAACTCCTTGTAACAGCAAAGATGAACTGGAGGCAAGGATTATGGCAGCATTCGCCAACTTAAACAAGGAGACCGTCCTGAAGAGTTGCAGGAGATTCCGAAGTCGTCTGGAGGCCGTTGTTGAAGCCAACGGTGATTTTATTGAATAAATTTACTTTTTATTATTTCAAGATATTTTAATGTAATTTTGGTAAATATATCTGTTGAGATGAGATGTCAGTGTTATTTTGATTTCTGCATAATTTAGACAACAGTTTATTCACTGCACCTTGGGGGGGGGGGATACATACACACACACATGCACACATGCATGTCTATCTGTATGTGAAGGTGCATAGCTCAGTGGTTAGAACATCAGGCTCACAATCATGAGGTAGTGAGTTCGATTCTTGGACTGGGCTGTGTGTTGTGTTCTTGAGCAAGACACTATTTCACGTTGCTCCAGTTCACTCAGCTGTAGAAATGAGTTGCGACGTCACAGGTGCAAAGCTGTATCAGCCTTTGCCTTTCCCTTGGATAACATCAGTGGTGTGGAGAGGAGAGGCTGATATGCATGATGCATGGGTAACTGCTGGTCTTCCATAAACCACCTTGCCCAGACTTCTGCCTCAGAGGGGAACTTTCTTGGTGCAATCCCATGGTCATTCATGACTGGCAGGGACCTTTATATATATATATATATATATATATATATAATAATATTAGGGACAAAATCCAAAATTACAGGTAAAAACTCAATTAAAATCAATTTATAAAAAATTAAAATTAAATTGAGCTTTATAGATAAAATATATATAAAATATATAGTTTTAGGGAAAATAACCAAGTTTCAAGAACTCATCGATGAAAATCCACCATCACATATAGAAAAATTAACAATTAAAAGCACAATAAATGAGTATAATATAAAGTAAAGTAAATATCATAAGATAAATATAATATAATAATAATAATAATAATACTCATTTATTGTGCTTTTAATTATTAATTTTTCTATGTGATAGTGGATTTTCATCGATGAGTTCTTGAAACTTGATTATTTTCCCTAAAACTATATATTTTATATATATATATATATATATATATATATATATATATATATAAGTGGAAAATCGAGACAAACGCACAAGATGTTATTTAAATTATTTATATTGCTGACATATGTTTTCAATGGATACATTAAAATTAAAATTAATCCAGGAGGAAAAATCATGTGGAATAATGTATCAATCTCATCAGGGAGGAGATTATAAATAACAGTGTTCATTAATAAGCCATTTTTACAGATGTAAATTATATATATATATTTATATAAGGGCATAACTATACAATACGCTAGCTACTTGATAAATTCTTGTAAAAGAATTCGTCCTATTATTGAATTTATATATATATATATATATATATATATACATACATACAAGTAAGAGAAATGACCACTAGGTGGATTCCTGATATGCTAGAGGAAGACTCCATATGGTCTGACCACTAAGAAAAATTGTTCTCAAGAAATTTTGGCAAATGCCAGAACGTAAAGTGAGCAAGACAAATGAAAAGATACATCACCAAATTTTGTATCTTTTCATTTGTCTTGCTAGCTTTACGTTCTGGTGTTTGCTAAAATTTCTTGAGAACAATTTTTCTTAGTGGTCAGACCATATGGAGTCTTCCTCTAGCATATTAGGAATCCACCTAGTGGTCATTCCTCCTATTTGTATGTAATATAATTTTTCTGAATCTTTGGATTTTTTAAAATATGCTAGGCCACTGGTTTAAATTGATATTAATTTAATTAATATTAATTTCTACCCTCATTATTTAACACTCTCTCTCTCTCTCTCTCTCTCTCTCTCTCTCTCTCTCTCTCTCTCTCTCTCTCTCTCTCTCTCTCTCTCTCTCTTCTCTCTCTCTCTCTCTCTATATATATATATAAATAAATATATATATATAATTTTTAATAAGCAGTAAGTGATTCAAGAGCCAATTAAAAGTGTATGTATGTGTGTGTGGTGTGCAGGTATAATGACAAGTTAAGCAATTACCTTTACTTAATGCCACTTACCTTTAATACAAAGTCTGGTGGAGTCCCTGGTTTCACTGTTTGACGTAAAACTCCATCATGGTGGGAGTGGATTAAAGTTTCATCAAGATCCAATACTAAGGTCTTTCGTTTCAGCATACCTGCAACAATAAATTAGGGAGTTAGCATCTACAGCGCTGGATTAACCATTAAACAAAATAGGCACATGCTTAGGACATCAAGGGAAGGAGGGGGTGCCAAAGAAATGGTAAATGGTTTACAGCACAAAAGAAATTACTTTAAACCTGCTAAAATAATATTCGGGATGCCTTTATCTCTGCTAATTATGAATGCAGATGTGTTACCGAAGATTAATTTTGAGGATCTGATCAAAGACTTTGCAATTCAAAAAAGTAGGAGGAAACTTTTCAAATATAAATAAAGTGGAAGTAGACAAAAATAGACATTATTTTCCCTCTTACTGTTTTGTTTGAAAAATAAAAATTTATTTTATGGTTTGTTATTGTTCATATTTTGAATGACATAATCTTTTATGGGGACACCAAAACCTTTTTAAATGCTTAGGGCTTTGATGGGTCTCAATCCAGCCATGAGCATCTGTTAGTCATGGACACTTACCTACCTGAACCTGGGGAGGTCTAAGTAACAAGGAGTTAGAGTTAACAATTTAGAACACTGCTTAGAAATGGTTTCATGGACTTAAATGTGTAATAGATTTATCCCTGGATATGTTGCTAGTCACTCTCACTCACTCTCTCTTATACATGCTCCTGGTAGTTCAGTGAACTGAGGTAATGTGGAAGCTGGTGTACTATCCAAGCTGTCCTGGGATATGTTGCTAGTCATTCTTGCTCACTCTCTCTTGTACATGTTCTTGGTAGCTGGGTGAACTGAGGTAATGACAAATACACAATGACTGTAGTGGGAGTTGAACCATTCTTCTCCAGGTTGTAAATCCAACACTTTGACCACAGGTAACCACCTTTTACACGAAGGATTGTTGATATTGTGCATGCACACATGCATGTGCACACCTATCGTACCAAGAACCAGGGAATAGACTGATATGAAAAAAAACACCTCTGACACAATCTAAGTCAGGTCAAAGGTCAGCAGTCAGAGGTTGAAAACTGAAGCAGTTCAGCCCCACATTCCCATCAAGTTGAACACACATGTACCTACTTGAACCTAACACTGGAAATTAACAAAACATTTGTTAATTAAATAGTGCTCCCGTTTCTTACTGTATTGGCTGTTACCTATGTATGTACACATGGTGTCTATTCACAGCTAGGTGGTTTGAACTTTGACCTCTGAGTAAGTATCGCCAAGCTTTTGGCAAAATTTGATGCAGATTTTCTGCTTAACTTTCTCTGTCATGGTCAATGCGATGATCACACACTACACGCCTTCCTTCCAAGCACTGCTGTAAACAGCGGAAGTGAGCCAGAATATTAAAATTTAGTGCACATGCACAGCAGAGCTCGAGGTCAATCTGTGCCATGTGGCTTCACTCTGCATGCTTTAGGTTTGTTACTATGGCAACAGTCCGGATACTTATTGATCAGACCACGTATATATTCTTTTACTCATTTCAGTCATTTGACTGCAGCCATGCTGGAGCACCGCCTTGAAGAGTATTAGTCAAACAAATCAACCCCAGGACTTATTCTTCATAAGCCTACTACTTATCCTATTAGTCTCTTTTGCCAAACCACTAAGTTACAGGGACGTAAACACACCAACACTGGTTCTCAAGCAGTGATGGGGGTACAAACACAAAAGCACACACACAGATATATATGTATAGATATATATATGTATATATATATATATATATATATATATATATATATATATATATAAAAAATATATGAGTATATGCATATATATGTGCGGGTGACACGTAAAAGCACCCACTACACTCTCTGAGTGGTTGGCGTTAGGAAGGGCATCCAGCTGTAGAAACTCTGCCAAATTAGACTGGAGCCTGGTGTTGCCATCCGGTTTCACCAGTCCTCAGTCAAATCGTCCAACCCATGCTAGCATGGAAAGCGGACGTTAAACGATGATGATGATGATGATGATGATGATGTACATGTATGTATATACGTTCATCTACATGTACATATAGATACATAACTGGGTACATGACGTGGCAAAAGAACAAGGACAAAATGGTAAACAAGGTGCAACAAACAAGCAGGCCACATAGAAACATCCCCTTCATCAGCTGCCACCATTAAAACTCCAGCGTTTCGAAGAATTAAGGCAGTACGCATCGTTAAAATGGTTCTTCCCACGAACACAAATTAAATTGTTTTCGTGGAGGGTAGTGGCGGACGGAAAACAAGACAGGAAAACGAAACGGTGAAATAAACAAACAAAAGGCTGTACAGCCAGACGTGAAGCGTGTATGTCTTGAACGCTGTGAAGCACGAACAGGAGGGGCAAAGAAGTACGTGCGAGCTTGGGGAGTCCAAGAACGAAAAGATATATACATGACAAGCTTCTTTAAGTTTTTGTTTACCAAATCAAAAGGCTTTGGTTGACCTAAGGCTACAGTAGAAGACACTTGTCCATGGTGCCATGCAGTGGGACTGAACCTGGAACCATGTGGTCGGGAAGCAAGCTTCTTACAACAGCCACGCCTGTGCCTATTCTGTGTGTGTATGTGTGTGTGTGTATGTATCCCCACTTAAACAAAGATGCTTTTTTTGGAACAAACTGTACTCCAGTAGTTACCATGAGAGAAATTCTCATTTTGGCATTTGGTGCAAAATGCACTCTTGTTTATAAAACACTATAAATACACTTATGTGCGTGTGTGTGTGTGTGTGTGTGTGTGTGTGTGTGTGTGTGTGTGTTACAGTGGTGGTGATGGGAGTGTTGGTGGTTGAAATGGCTTTGGTAGCGACTGATGGTGTTAGATGTAATTGTGGAAAGGAAGTGGGGAGAGCATGCAGTGACGGGTGATGGCTCTGGACTCAAATGTGGATGACACAGCAATATCAGAAATGTGGTGAAATCAGGTTGGGGGGGAAGAGAGGGGGGAGGGGACAGGGGTTTACTAGGTAATCCTTGAGGACAGGTAATACCCTCCCCATTACCATCACCACCAGTAAAGTGAGAAGTACAGTACATATACATATATATATGACTAATTCTTCAAAAGCACACCCACTCTGGTTGAAGTAGGGTGACAGTGTGTGTGTGTGTGTGTGTGTATATTAACACACACACACACACACACATATATACATATACATATATATATATATATATATATATATATATATATATATATATATATAACAAAAAACATTGTCACCTGTCACAACAACCATCACCAAACCAACCTTTGACAGCTGTTTACAAAGTTGTAATTTTTTTGTTCTGTACTGCTTATATTTAGGGCAAGGGACTACTAAATCTCTCCCTACTATCCTTAAAATAAGGATTACAACATCAACCAATCAGAAGATTTAGCATTTAAACCAGCCATACCCAACCAAAATGTTCTTCCTGCTTTATGTTCAAACTGGCCAAATCTGGCCTGTTGCACCTACTCTACAGTGCCATTTCAAAAATACACAAACACACCATCAACATCAGGATGTTATGAGATAATGCATGATTAATTCAAAACAATGTGAATAGAGAAGTGTTGCATTTGACAGAATAATTTGAATGCTTAAGTGTTAATATAACAACCAAATACCCCTCCAAAAAACTACCTCCTACTCTCTTGATATTAGGGACAACATCAGTCAGTGATAGAGATTCTACATAAACTTAGTCCACCCCAGGGACCACTTGTTGGAAACCATAAATGTAAAGATGATGTGCATTTATAGGACTAAACCAGGGGAGGGACACCCACCAAAAGACTTGTCCAGTGACCCTCTCTGTAACTGATCTGATTAAAACCAAACAAAATGACCATGTGCGAGGGAAAGTGATTCAGAAAACGATTATCATAATAATATTTTTCATTATAAATGATCTTGACATTCTTTTTATATAAAATATTCTTTACATTCTGCTGTAGTTTTATTGCCATTTATTTACAAGTATTATAAATTCTACAGGTAAAATATTTTTCAGGGATGGGGGAACAAATTATGATTTATAACATTATTACTATGGGAAATTATTGCTCTGCTTTACAAGTTTTCGCTTTACGAGTGGTCTTCCAGGAGGTGGGGGACAAATTAACTCGTATATCGAGACATTACTCAGTGTATGTGTGTGTGTGTACCCACTCATCCCCCCGCCCTATACACTGCTTGACAACTGGTGCCAATGTGTTTATGTCCTCGGTAACTAATTTAGTGTTTCTGCAAAAGAGACAGAAGTACCAAGCTTTAAAAGGATAAGTACTGGCGTTGATAGATTCAACTGAAAATTCTTAAAGGTGGTGCCCCAGCATGGCCATAGTCTAATGACTGAAATAAGTAAAAGATAGAAGACATGGATGTATCTAAGTGTGGTTGTTGAAGAACAGCCAAATCTCTCTCTACTGTCTTGAAACAAAAAGAAAAATGAAAAAAGAGAGATAGTTACTGGTTGGGTGAAATTTTAAGAAAGATGGGAGTTGATAGTAAATGCTTCAAGGTTTTACAAAATATAAATGTGGCAGCTGGAGTGGGGATAAGCAGAGGGTGGAGGAAACTATGGCAGAGGATCAAGGAGGGGGGGATTGAAAGGAGGAGGCTGGGGAAGGTGGGGGTGTTATAAAAGCCAGATGAGGTAAGAGTGTAGAGGTGCTGGGTGGAGGGGATTAAGCTATGGCTTGAGAGAGATAAAAGGAGGTGGTCCAAGACCCAGTCTCAGTGGAATGGAATGTGGTAGCAAAGGAGTGGGTGTGGTGGTACAGCCTACTTCCCCCACCACCACCACCACAGCTGCTGCTGCTTGTAAGGCTACCATCTATGTCATCAATTACTTCCCCCACCCCGCCACCACCACCATCATACTATCTGCCCCCCCCCCCGGCACCCCCCACCTCTAGTACCAGGGTGAATGGGTGGGAAGGTAGGTAGATGGTTATACAGACCAGCTCCTTGTGTCCTTTATCACAGATAAGAAAAAACACTTTTCCCCTTCTATGCAAAGTTGTAAACAGGCAGGATTGGTGGGTCCACCCCAGACAGACAGACATTGAGAGGGAAGGTGGAAACGAAGGGGGGGGGGGCTATATGGCTGCACAACACACACACAAGTAACTTCTGCGATCATCACCATCCCCACCTAGTCACTCTTCAAATATGAGTTAATTTATAAATTCTGCTCTCCCTGTCTCTCTCTCTCTGTACACATGTATATAAAACAAAACAGGGAAGTGGAAACTTGCAGAGTTACTGGGATTTATTCTCCCTTTAAATCTATGCGTGTGCATGTGTATACATATGTGTGTGTGTATGTGTAACTATGTGTATGTGAGTGTGTGTATATATATTATTATTTTCATTTCAAGGTCCTCTTGCATGAGTCAAGTAAAATTTGCTGAGGCAGCTTTTCTATAGCCAGATGCCCTTTCTGTCACCAACCGTCGCCTGTTTCCAAGCAAGGTAAATATTTCCCCATAACTAGACTTGTTTCCACAGAATTTTGGAAATGAGTAACATTCATTTGTAACTATTTTGCACTGTTAAGACAAGGAAGCACACACACACACACAAAAGCTTCGTTCAGTTTCATTGCACGCACGTGTGTATGTGTGTGTACATATGTGTGAGTGTGTTTCCCGATTTTGACATTGTGTGATTGTTGTAAATGAATGTCGTTCCTTTTCAATGTTGTGGGGAAATACACACATACAGACGATTAAGCGTAGCTGTGTGGTTAAGAAATTCACTTGACAACCATGAGATTCTAGTTTCAGTTCCCATTGTGTGACACCTTGGGCAAATATTTTCTATTATAGCACCAGGTCAACCAACTACTTGTAAGTGGATTTAGTAAACGGAAAATGTGTGGAAGCCCATCACACATACACACACACACACACACACACATACACACACACACACACACACACACACACACACGGGTGCAAAATACAGCATGAATAAGAAAATCTAAGATAAATTTGAAGTATTTAAAATAACAGTTTTTAAACCTTTTTATGTGGGATTTTAAACAGATGTGGATACACAGGAAATAAAGAATATGTGTGTATATGCATGATTATGTGTGTGTGTGCATGAATACACACACACACACCCATATGTAAATGCACATGTGTGTATGTATGTATCTATATACATATGTGTGTGTACATACATTTATACAGACATAGACACACATGCACACATATTTAATAATGACTCCGTTAACGATAAAGAGACGAGATTAATGTTGCTGGTCTGGGTAAATTCTGGTGTAGACGAAATTCTAATCTCCAGACAGCTACAGCTTGTGTAGCCCTACCAACAACAACAGTCAACAACTAAATCAAAATCTCTTCTTGAGGACAAACACAGTTGCTGTTATTTATCTTAAAACGTGAGGTTAAAGTTCAGGCCATGAAATCCACGCAGTATCAGTTATTTTTGTTGTTGATGTTGTTTCACACAACCCTGCATTCTTCTACGCAACTCAAAAACATTGTTGCTCTCTTACTTTCAAAAACAACAACAGGAGTGGCTGTGTGGTAAGTAGCTTGCTTACCAATCACATGGTTCCGGGTTCAGTCCTACTGCGTGGCACCTTGGGCCAACCAAAGCCTTGTGAGCAGATTTTGTAGACGGAAACTGAAAGAAGCCCGTTGTATATATGTATATATATATGTGTGTATGTGTGTTTGTGTCTGTGTTTGTCCCCCCACCATCGCTTGACAACCGATGCTGGTGTGTTTAGGTCCCCGTAACTTAGCAGTTCGGCAAAAAGAGACTGATAGAATAAGTACTAGGCTTACAAAGAATAAGTCCTGGGGTCGATTTTCTCGACTAAAGGTGGTGCTCCAGCATGGCCACAGTCAAATGACTGAAACAAGTAAAAGAGTAAACTACAGGCGCAGTCTACATCCATGTGGTTAGAAAACTCGCTTTGCAACCACAGCGTTTCAGGTTGAATCCCACTGCGCTCTACTTTGAACAAGGGTCTTCTACTATAGCCTTCAGCTGACTACCGACTTGTAAATTTGGTGCACAGAAACTATGTGGAAGCCTGCTGTGTGTGTACACACTTTTTGCTGCCATGCCTTAAGGAATTTTAGTAGAACAAAATCAACCCCAGTACTTATTTTTGCTTTTTAAACATGATACTTATTCTATTGGTCTCTTTTGCCAAACTACTAAGTTATGGGGACATAAACACACCAACACCAGTTATTAAACAGTGGTGGGGAAAACACACACATATATCTATTTTCCATTGTCCATTATCACTATATTTCCTTCATCCATGGGCCTAATAATTTCACTCTACTTAAACTTAAGAAATAAAAGTCTTATTTTTATTTGTCATCTAATTTTTCTTTTTATTATTCTTTTATTCCCAATGAGTTTACACCTTCATTACCACTACAAATTTTTTCAATTTTCATTAATATTAAGGGCATCTATTTCTAGCCCCATTATAATGGCGAGCCCTAAATCTCCCCTTACCTCTAGTAGTATCACACTCACTGCAATTCAAGATCTTCATTATCTTTCACAACCACTTTATTACCCTCCTAGCCCCACCCCTCCCACTCTTGCCAAGTTAGAACTCTGGCCAGGACCAGTGGTCAGCTGGAGGATGAAAGCATCTGACATCTTCTATTCCTCGTTCCTGTATCTACCTGTATACAACCCCTAACCTCTTTCGACAGACTTGCCCTCACTATATAACCAACTCGGCTATATCTATTCTAGTGCATCTACCCTTCTGTCTTTCCTTCACTCTCATTCACTCTCAATTCAAAAAGGAAACTAGTATCTTCCATTATTCCTTGCCATTAATCATCATCAAACATTCTCATTTGAAACTGTTAATGGAATCTTATCTGTAACTCTATTAGGTATTTAATCATAGAACTGGGGTAGGGAAACTTTTTAGTGCAGCAGGCAAAACTTTCCAAAGAAAAAGGTCCTCAGGCAGATATATCTATGTATAATTTGATATACATTAATAAAGGTAAGTTTAAGACATGCAATTAATGTGTAACATCTTCATTAATGCTGCCAACTGAATTGAGGATGTTTATATTACTTATGAGGTCTTCTCTCTTTTTCAGCTAGAGTGTAGTTGGGTCTCAAGGGAGTGGTACAAACCTAGCAATAAGTGTTTTATAGTGAAAACAAAATTACCATTCACATAATAATTACAGGAAGATTTTCTGCTCAAGTCAAACTGTTTTAAGTCATAGTGGAAACACAATCTATGTCACAAATACGCATAGGAATATTGTATAAATTTTATGATTGAAAAATTTATTAAATTTTGTAAATACGAGTATAACAGCCTGTGGGTGCAATAAAATGGGCTTGCAGGTGCAATTGCACCCGTGGGTGGGGGTTTCCCCACTCCTGGTGTAACACATACCTATTTTACTCTGATCCTTCCTTCATTTTTAACAAACTGGAATATACTAATGTCCTCAATTGGGGATATTTCTTCATTTTAACATCTCTTTGACTTCTCTCTCTCTCCAATGACGGAATACGCAGCCTATGGAACCCTTACCCAATATCATGATCCACATGCTTGGCTATTCTAAACACAGCTCTAACAGACTCTATATGTTCAACTATATATATACATGTATGCTTGTCAAGAGCAGGGCTCATTAGCCACCAATGGAGCCACAAATGCAAAATATAAGTTAGTCTTAGAGAGCACAATGTTCCTGAAGGTCAGTAATGGTCTCCCTTGGTCGTGAGTGGATGGCCATTATATATATATATATATATATATATATATATATATGATGATTTTCTTTTAGTTTCCATCTACCAAATCCACGCACAAGGCCGTGATCAACCTGTGGTTATAATAGAAAACATTTGCCCAAGGTGTCACACAGTGGGACTGAACCTAGAACTACATGGTTAGAAAGCGAAATTCTTGCCACACACCCAATACTGTACCTTACATCATTGTCATCATTTAAAGTTGGTTCTCCATGCTGGCATGGGTTGAACGGTTTGGCAAAAGCTGGTAAGGGCAGGAGCTGTACCAGCTTTCAGTCTATTTTAGCATGGTTTCTGCAGCTGGATGCCCTTCCTAATGCCAACAACTCTACAGAGTGTACTGGGTACTTTTTATGTGGTACCAGCACCATTGAAATATCACTTCACTTGGAAACAGATGAGGGTAGGCAACAGGGAGGGCATCCATCTGTAAAAATTCCATCTCAACAAATTCCATCTGATACATGCAAGCATGGATAAGTGGACGATGACAATGGCAAATATATTTATGTCTCCTTGGCTTGACATCACTTGTGTAAATGAGTGACTCCATCATACAAGTGGTATTCTTTGTTTCCAATCTCACTTGAAAAACATGTCCGGTCATAGAGAAATATTTTCCCAATTGGAAACAATAAGCAAGAATTGGCAACAAGAAGAGCATCCGGTAACCATTAAAATCAAAATTAATTTTCTTTTTTTTTTTTTAATTGGCTTCAGTAGACATTAAACAATGGTGATGATGATCTAAACCAGGGGTTCCTAACTGGGAACCACAAGTAAAAAATTGTAATTTGTGGGTCCATATATAAATTCTGTTTACTAGGAGAGATACCTGTATTTATTGAAATTTTCAAGATTTGAATTTGGAATTTATGTTATGAATGTAACAAAATTCTTTCATTGTTTGTTTTTACTAACCTACAAACAAATATTTTATTTCAAAAATTTACACATGCATATATGGGATCCACAAGCAAAATAAGGTTGGGAATCCCTGATCTAAACGAAATATCAGAACAAAACCAGTTAAATTAGGAATAAAGAAACAAAATACATACATATAATAAATTACAATTTCAGGAATATGGTAATTCAGGTTATAACAAAAGATATCCCTGTATTATGAGGCACTTGAAATGACTCAAGTGCAATATTCTTATCTTAGGCTCCCACTTTTAGACATCCACTTGAGATGTCAGCAGAACATTTATAAACTCTCAGTCCAGTCTTTTTTATAATAGTTTCAAATTTAGTTTATTACCGCCATCACCACCGCCATCACTACCACCACCACCACCACCACCACCTCCTCAATGTCCACTGAGCCAATCTATTACAATTCTATTTAGTTTATTTGTTCATTTGCTTATTGTTTTTTATTCGTTTTTGTTTGTTTCAGTTACTAAGCTGTGGTCATGCTGGGGCACTATTCTTGAAAGGGCTTAGATGAAAGAATCGACTAATGTACCCCAGCACTTATTTTTGCTTTTTAGTGTCCGGCGTTTATTCTAACAGTCTCTTCTGCCGAACCTTTAATCTGTGGGGATACAAACAAACCAACACTGTTGTCAAGCAGCAGCAAAAGGACAAATGCAAGCCTGTATGTGTATGCGAATAACAATAGATGGATGAGTTGTCAATTCACTACAGCTGTTTCCAATGAATTTTCAATTGATTAATGGAGACATTACATCATTAGACAAAACCGTTTTCAACATCTAAAAACATTCAAAAATCAACAGCATATGCACCTTCAAGATTCTACGAGCCTTGCTGGTTATAGAATGAATTTGTGAATGCATTTTGATTTTGACCTGACCCAGTGCCTTATCATTTAAGTACCTGGTTCACTTGAATCTTAATCTTTTATATATATACACATATATATATATACATACACATATATATATATATGCAAGAATTTACGAAAAAAAACAACAGACGAGGACAGGTGGTGTAAACAACAAAAGGATGTATTAGTTTAATGCTCGGGAATAGAGAAAGTCTTTAACGTTTCAAGCTACGCTCTTCAACAGAAAGAATAAGGAGAAAACAAGGAGAAAAACATGGAGAAAAAAAATTTGAATGTCATGGTGAGCGATCTATCATTTATTTATATATATATATATATATATATATATATATATATATATATATATATATATATATATGAAGTAAAAGCAGCTCTAGCATAATAAACATTATTAACCACATATACTCAACGTATATGTTTTGTGTATTTCCGGTGGCTACAATAGTATATTATAGTGGTGGAGTATATACGCTCTCAGAACATCGGATGTTAAAACATCTGAGTCATGGACAGATGAGGTAACTCACCTTCCATCCCACTTGGAAGTGATGGACACTGGTCATGGACTAGCTAAGTGACTTGCCCTCAATCCTGGTGGGTACGTGATGTTGACAAGCCACAAAAATGGCAAAACATTGGTGACCATCACTCCCAAATGGGATTGAAGGTGAGTTACCTCACCTGTCCACGACTGAGGTGTTTTAACAACCAATGCTTTAAGAGTGGATATACTCCACCACGCTATTGTAGCCACCGGAAAAAAACACAAAGCATATATGTTAATTCTATGTGGTTAATAATGTATACAAAGAGTTTCCACAAAGTTTCTGTCTACCAAATTCACTCACAAGTCATTGGTTAGTCTGTAACTATAGTAAAAGACATTTCTTCAAAGTATCACACGGTGAAATTGAACCTGAAACCACAAGACTGCAAAGTGAATTTGCTTAACCACTTAATCATGCCAGAACCTCTTTAAGCTGTTGTCTAACTGTTTCTCCATCAATAATAGTTCAAACTAGGCAAGACAAAACCTCTATGAAGTTAATCCTATCACTCCCTGGACAAATGCCCGACTGTCTTTAATATGAATTGATTTGATGATTGCAGTCCTAAACATAAAAGGACAATACATGTCTCTCTTTCTTCTTACTACTAAGCTGAGAAGGTCATGACTAGATGATCAATTACATGATTCTTCAATTGACCATTTCTCTGCCTTGGGACAACACACATAGAGCAGGACAACCCAATGTTTCTGCTAATGACCAGAAACATTTCTTGCCAGCACCCATGTTGGCATTAGACACAGACAAATTGGATCAAAACATGATGCAAACTGGGAATATGTGGCAATCATCCTTTTCCCCATTGGCATTAGTAATGTGGGTGGTGAAGTTAAATAGCTACACCAAGGAATGAAAACCAGGCTACAAAGTTAAGTTGCTTAACTGGACATCAACCATTTTACTGCAGAAAGCAGTTTTAAATACTAAGCTATTTCTTTTGTTGAGGAATGTCATGTTTGGAACAAATTTCTGTTGAGACATGTCAAGTTTATTGAGGCAACATGACTTGCAGAAAATAGCTTTTGCGTTTTTTTCTTAGAATCATTACTCAAATAACCATGAAACTTAATTTTGCAGTTAAATGGTTAACATTTTTATAGCAGAAATCAGATCTAATCACTTGAAATTTCATTATCCTTAACTACAGAAAGTAGTTTTATATGTCAATCTATTTTTTTGTTGAGGAACGTCATGTTTGAAGCAATTTTCTGTTGAGACCTGTCAAGTTTATTAAAGCAATATGACTTGCAGAAAATATTTTTCCAGCAGATATTTAACACCATAACTGCAGAAATCCAGATACATCCACTCAAAATTTCATTGAAGAAGGTCATGTTTGGAACAATTTTCTATTGAAACATGTCAAGTTTATTTAAGTAAAGTGATTTGCAGAAAATACCAATTCTACTTTTTTTGGTAGATATTTAACATTATTACTGGAGTAACCATGAAATTTAATTTTATAATTAAAGGGGTTAAAAGTACTGGTGATTTAACCACTGCCATCTACCTGGACAGTGGCTCTACAGGACTGATCACTGATTTAGCCATCTACAGAGCAGAATATATGCAAAAAAATTCAAATTCAACATCTTAGAAACAAGCTTGCTTACCAACCACATGGTCCCAGGTTCAGTCCCACTGCGTGGCATCTTGGGCAAGTGTCTTCTATTATAGCCTCGGGCCGACCAAAGCCTTGTGAGTGGATTTGGTAGACGGAAACTGAAAGAAGCCCGTCGTATATATGTATACATATGTGTATATGTGTATGTGTTTGTGTGTCTGTGTTTGTCCCCTCAACATCGCTTCACAACCGATGCCGGTGTGTTTATGTCACCGTAACTTAGCGGTTCGGCAAAAGAGACCGATAGAATAAGTACTAGGCTTACAAAGAATAAGTCCTGGGGTCGATTTGCTTGACTAAAGGCGGTGCTCCAGCATGGCCACAGTCAAAAGACTGAAACAAGTAAGAGTAAAAGAGACACCTCCACCCCACCACACAAGCCGGTCATTCTTCCTACATCTGACCAGCACCTACAAAGATCGCACTAAATGGCCTACTGTCTTTGTAGTAAATCCTTGTCCTCCCACCATCACTTGTTTCCTTCCTCCAACTGTCACTCCAGCAGGCACAATCAACACACTTCCGTTACATCATGACCACCACTCAAAAATGAACATGTTTGGATTACTTACTTAATCTATGCTTGGATAATGGAGAGTGTGGGATTATTTCATACTTCACTGTCTGGTTCTGAATTATCTGAAAATATAAACAAGGAATATGTAAACAGCGTTAGGGTTTAGGAAAGAAGGAAAGTTAATGAGACTGGGCTCACTAGGGGCCAATCGCTTCAAAAAAATATTGAGATACAATGACACACAGACAGAAATACAGTGAGATACATACACACAGTACGATAATACACAAGTGAAAACAGTACTTTCACAACAGAGAGACAGACAGACAGATACAGTGATATAGAGACAGAGATAGACAGACAGAGATAGACAGACAGAGATAGACAGACAGACAGATAAATGGACATACAGGGAAGATTGGGAAGGTCTCAAAACAACCAGACTAAGTATTGCTATTATTCCAAAGTAAACAGAGGAATCATGAAACATCAGAAATAAAAAAGATTAAACTCAACAGACATGTCTTTAATGTGCTTGAAAGAAAAGCTATTTCCTCTGTACTTTTGTATTTTCTACAATAATTATATTTAGACTGCCCCATCATACATAACCTCATTATACATCTCAGACAGACTCATATTACTGTGACCTCCACTCCCACAGGCAGAATTGTCTAACTATAATTTTAGACCTTCAAACAGACCTAATCATCACTTAACATCCATTTATCATGCTGGTATGGGTTAGACAGATTGACAGGACCCAGTGAGCCGCAGGGCCACATTAGGCTCCAGTGTCAACTTGGACATGTACAGCCAGACAACCTTCAACTGTACAGCCAGACAACCTTCCTAATGCCAACCACTTTACAAGGTATTGGGGTGCTTTTTCCAAGCCACTGGTATTATTGAATCCACCAAGTATGTCGTAAAACAGAAAAAGAGTTGGGGAACAAAGCAAAAAAATATTGTTAGATGTGTCTAACATTATTCTATGTCACATGTGTCAACTATTTCTCAATCTTGTTCTGTTAATGAATAATATTACAATAATTCTTCCAATATTTGTATGAATATTCCAGGATATTGGTAGAAAGCTTCTGCCTTGTTTTTCCTTCCGTTCTTCTCTTTCTGGTACAGGCAAACTTAAAAGTTGCCAAGGTTACAAGAACAATGGCATTGATTCTGCAAGATTTTTTCACAAAGAATCAGCTTTATCACAAGAAATAGAATCCCTTCTTCTCAACAGAATTTTTCTCGCAATTAAGGAAACTGATTCATACAAACAAGTGGAAACTATTTGAACCAAAAGACAATTTCAGGCAGGACCAGCCGGAACCGACTAGACCCAGAAATAAGCCAGAAACTGGATCCAGAAATGAACAAAGTTGTTAGAGAAACCAGATGAATATTTTGTAAATTTTTAGTTAAAAAGAGGAAGAAAACTTGTATCAATTTCAGAACCACTAATAGAATGGACCGGAACTGTAAAAGAGGTTTTTTGTTTTTTTAATCTGTTCAACAGAAATCAGGTCAGTCAGTTATATAAACCAAATGTGAGGTGCCAAAGAGAAATTAATCTGTCAAACTCAGAAAGAAAAAAAGAAAAAAAACTATCAACATAAGCGATGTAAATTTTTTTACCTCTTTTATTCTTTTACTTGTTTCAGTTAATGGACTGTGGCCATGCTGGGGCATGAATCAATCCAACAAATTGACACCAGTAGTTTTTTTTTTTTTTCTTTTTTTAAAGTCTGGTACTTATTCTATCAGCTTCTTTTGCTGAAGCGTTAAGTTACAGAAACACAAACAGTCACTGGTTGTTAAGCAGTGGGGGAGTGGGGACAAACAGAGATATACGCACACACACACACACACACACATGGAAAAGAAAACGCTAAAGGCACATGTGTAGTTACATTACTGAAGTAACTGAATACACACACACACAGCAAACTTCGACAGTTTCCACCTACCAAATTTACTCACAAGACACTGGTCAGCCCAGGGATATAATTGAAGATACTTGCTGAAAACCACCTGCCCATCCCTTGCCTATAAAAATTTTATCAAAGAAAAAAAGGGACTAAAATTAACCCCCACCACAACTACCAAAATTCTAATTTTCATGAAATATAAGACGATATTTTGGAATTTTGTAAAAATTATATAACTGAACCCTTTGCTAAAAAAAAAAATGACTTAATATAAAGTTGTAAAACTGTAGAAACAACTTTGGGCAAATTGTGATGATAATAATTACCTTTCCATATAAGGAATTATTCACAGAAGCAGATGAGAAAATATAGAAAAATTAAAGAACTTCAAGTACATTTTCAACTTCATTTTTTTTGTTTTGTTTATTTTTTTTTATATATTTGTACAAAGAATTGTAAGCAAATATCACTGACTTGGAAGTGGTGGCCTTCACTTCCAATCTTCCAAGAACATGTCCAGTCATGGGAAAATATTATCTTACATGGAAACAGGTGAGGGTTGGTGACAGGTTGGGTATCCAGCTGTTCAAGATTCACTTCAGCAAATTCTGTCTGTCCCATATGAGCAAAGAAAAGGGGAAATTGAATGATGATGAGGATGTCTACTTGCATGGAAGAAGATTTCATTTCCTGTGCATATATACACACACACACACTCAAGCACTCACGCATGTGCACACACAATGGGCTTCCATTCAGTTTCCATAAAACAAACTTCTTTCGCAAGATATTGGTCAGTTCAAAGTTTCATAACCATATGGTTCAGTTTCTGCTCTCACAGTGAGATAAAACCCAACCCACACGTAATTGCAAAAGAAACTTCTCAATCATGCAGCCATGTCAGGAACAATGGTGACCTCCAGTGACTATTCCAGAATGTTGGCAATGGGAGGGGGGGGAAACAGAACATGAATCATCTCCCTTTGTAACAAGTACTATAGTCATGCTAACAGCTAGGGGTGTTGATTGTCATACTAACAGCTAGGGGTACTGTACTGCCATACTAATAGCCGGGTACTGTACAATACATCTATTAATACCTAGGTGCTGGACTGTTTTTCATTTCTGAGACATAAAAACCAAATTAGAATCAAAAGAGTGGACAGTTAGTTAAATGAACCCTTGTTAATTACTGATACTCAAATTACTATTTCTAAAAGTACAATGTGTCATCAGCTGCCATCACCAGTATTTGAACTTGAAACAATGATGCCTCAACATCTAATTTAACAAGTACACGATTCTCCGAGTGACAAGAGAGAAAATTGGCCTCGAAAGCTTGTCTAATTACCACTAATTGGTCAGTAAGCAGTTAATTGGATTAACATGTCTGATCTTAGTGTAATATCCACTTGGCGTGGGTTTAGAGTAATTAGGAGAACAAAGTAGCTAACTTAACGAAGAAAATTAATAAGTTATTGAAATAACCCAAAAGATAGAGGAGGATTAATTCAATATCAGTGATGCAGGAGCATGTGTGTGTGTGTGTGTGTGTGTGTGTGTGTGTGTGTGTGTGTGTGTGTGTGTATGTGTGAGAGAGAGAGCATGTATACATCATGTGTGTGCATATATGCATGAGTGTATGTACATGTGTATAAGAGAAAGTGAATGAATGTACGTGACTATGCGAACACATGCATGCTCAATATATATTACTAATTTATGCAGGTGTGTGTGTGTGTGTGTGCGTGCGTGCGTATGTTTGTGTGTGTGTGTGTGTGTGTGTGTGTGTGTGTGTGTGTGTGTGTGCATGCATGCATGCACATATAGGTAAGGAATAAAAGATGGATTGTTGCAGAAAATGGAAAGCATGGGGGTTCCTTAATTTATGATGGAAGCAAAACAACCATACAAAAAAATAGATCAACAACCTCCACAGAACCAGCACTTATCTTTTATCTACTTTAGTCATTGGACTGTGGTCATGCTGGGGCACCACCTTAAGAGGTTTTAGCCAAACAAATCAACCCCAGCACTTTTTTTTTTTAAGTCTGGTACTTATTCTGTCTTTTTTGCCAAACCATTAAACTATAGGGATGTAAACAAACCAACATCAGTTGTCATGTGGGCTTCCACAAAGTTTCCATCCACCATATTCATTCACATGGCATCAGTCAACCTAGGATTATAATAGAAAACACTTACTCAAGGTGCTGTGCAGTGGGATTGAACGTGAAACCTTGTGGTTGCAAAGCAAGCTTCTTAATCACAGCCATACCTAAACTTATTCTTTTATTTGTTTCAGTCATGTAACTGTGGCCATGCTGGAGCACTGCCTTTAGTCAAGCAAATCGGTCTCTTTTGCCAAACAAGTAAGTTACGGGGACGTAAACACACCAGCATCGGTTGTCAAGCGATGCTGGGGGGACAAACACAGACATACAAATACATACATACGACAGGCTTCTTCCAGTTTCCGTCTACCAAATCCACTCACAAGGCTTTGGTGAGCCCAAGGCTATAGTAGAAAGCACTTGCCCAAGGTGCCATGCAGTGGGACCGAACCTGGAACCATGTGGTTGGGAAGCAAGCTTCTTACCAAACAGCCCATCCTGCGCCTACTTTTTACATGAATTTTTCTTCAAACAGATGAGAGAGAAATATGCCCTCCTGGATACAGTGTTGGTCTACTGTATACAACAATCCCTTACATCCAGGTATCCCCACCCGGAAAAGTCTATTTCTCACATCTAGGTATATGCACCCAGAAATCATAACATGCCTATAGTACTCTTGGATTTACAGCATACATGCTAAAAGACACACACACACACACACACACACACACACAAAATGGTTACTTTAAACCTAAAATGTACATTTATAATTTAGTAAAGATTATGAGAAATTGGAGTGTGTGTGTATGTGTGTGTGTTCTTTATTGTCTTTTACTTGTTTCAGTTACTGGACTGCAGCAACACTTTGGAGGGTTTAGATGAAAAAAAAAATCAACCCCAGTACTTATTTTAAGTCAGGTACTTGTTCTATCAGTCTCTTTTTGCCCAACTGTTAAGCTAGGAGGGACATAAACAAACCAACACAAGTTGTCAAGCAGTGATAGTGGGACAAATACAAAGACACACACATCATCATCATTTAACATCCACTTTACTATGCTTGCATGGGTCAGATGGAATTCGTTGAGGTAGATTTTGTGTAGCTGGATGCTCTACCTGTCATCAACCCCAACCTGTTTCCAAATAAGGTAATACTTCCCCATGGTCTTTCATGAGAGACTGGGAATGAACAACCTCGTTTGTTTGATGATGATGATGATGCTCATTTACAACCATCACATGATGTCAAGGACACACACACAAACACACACAAGGATACAGTGGGGTCCTTCCAGTTTCTATCTACCAAATCCACTCACAAGTCTTTGATTGAGCCAAGGCCTTAGTAGAAAACAGCTGCCAAGTGGGACTGAAGCCAAGATCACATGGTTGGGAAGCAAGCTTCTTAACCACATAGCCACACCTGCACTCACCGTGTGTATGTGTGTGTGTGTGTGTGTGAGAGAGAGAGAGAGACAGACAGACAGACTACTGAGTACAGTTTTCAAATTTTTCTGATTAAAAACACAAATGTTTTTATTTCAGTTTGGTTTTGTTTTTTTCATATATTTAATAAATATTTACCATTTTGGCTTGTAGTAGTAGTAGTAGTAGTAGTAGTAGTAGTAGTAGTAGTAGTAGTAGTAGTAGTAGTAATAATAATTCATTCTTTTATTGACTACAAGAGCTCACATACAAAACATTAAAAGACATGCAACAACATAAAAGACAAAAACAGGACGATACAATGGGTTTTCACATGTATACAATGTTAAATACAAAAACTCTCAATAGGGGATGTACTTTAAGGTCCTCGTGGAAAACCCACAAGATCCACAGGTGTCTGAACAACAGGGCAAGAACCCTTCTTTTTTTTTTTTGTTTTCTTTTTACGGGTGTCTGCTCAGAACTGGACCTTTCACAAGGGCCATTCTGCCAACATTCAATCACCTTTCAACAAATTTGCTACAAGGCAACACCTTCTCCACCCTCAACTTCCTTTTCAAGTGAAACTTGAAAAAGTTGATAAGGGTTTGGGCAAAGAGGAAAGTGTCTGAATCCTTTCTACAAAGAAGCACAAGGCCTCAAATTTGGGGGAAGGGATTAAGTCAATTACACTGACCCCAGTGCATAACTGGTACTTATTTAATCGACCACAAAAGGATGAAAGGCAAAGTTGACCTCAGTGGAACTTGAACTCAGAACATAAGGCCAGCTGAAATGCCGCTAAGCATTTTACCCAGCATGCTAAGGATTCTGCCAGTTCTAGTAATCTTAAAGGGAGAGAGAAATCAATAACATCAACCCCAGTACTTGACTGGTACTTCCTTCCATCAACCCTGAAAGGATAACAGACCAAGTCAATCTTGGCGGGATTTGAACTCAAAATATAAAGACAGACAAGATGCCTTAATAATAATAACAACAATAATAATAATAGCCTTAGGTATAATAAAAAAATATTCAGACAAATACATAACAAAAACACCAGGACTTACAAATATATATAACATACAGAAAATTGCACTACTGGGCACTGCACACATCCTACGCAAAACACTTTCAATACAGTAACCATAAGAGCACCACAGCAAACCACAGCACATACCCAAGGCGCACAGAGCTGCGCTCGGTAGTGAAGTAAAAGCATGTTATAAAATAAAACTACTGAATAATAATAATAATAATAATAATCCTTTTTACTATAGGCAGAAGGCCTGAAACATTTTAGGGTAGGGGCTAGTCAAATGACATTGACTCCAGGGCTCAACTGGTCCTTATATTGACCCTCAAATGATGAAAGGCAAAGTTGGCCTTGCAGGGATTTAAACTCAAAATATTAAGAGCCAGATAAAATACCACAAGGCATTTTGTCCAAATCACTAATGGTTTTACCAGTTAACCATGTTAATAATAATAGTAATGAAAATCCAACCATTTCTATCATAAAATAAGGAAATATCAACAAGATCACTCAACAAGCTAGAAATAGCAGCCAAATCTCCTATAAACCACAGCTCTTTTGTTATCATATTTCTGTTGAAATACATTGCTTTTATTTCAATTAACTTTGAAAATAATGAAAAATTTAGTTAAATAACTTTATCGTTATTAAGCTGTGTTTGAAATAAATTAACAGGAAATTTAGATGGAAAGTCTTTAATTTAGATAACTTTAACCCCTTTGTAATAATATTTCTGATGAAATATGCTGCCTTTGTTTCGATTAATTTTTAAAATAATGAATTTAACAAAATAACTTTGCCGTTATTAAATTGCTGCTTGAAACATAATGTGAAAATTTGATGGAAGATTTGAATTGAGATCATTTTTGAACAGGAAATTTGTAGCATAGAACTAGAAGCAGTCTTAGGTGGACTGGTATCAAACCAGTTTGAAGAAAATGAAAGACAACTTGGATAATACAGCCTATTTGTATAAAGGGGCAAGACGGTGACAGCTGGAACGTCTTTGATCAATAGGTCTGCCAGATCAAGTCTAACCCTTGACTAACATAAAAAGATAAACAAACCTCAAAGTAGGACACAGAATCAATACATAATAAACCAAATATAAACATTTGTCTCAACAAACACAAACATGTTTTGGTAGAAAACTGACACGTTGCTTTATTCCTTGGACTGCTAAAAAAAAACAGCAATGAAGTCTCTCTCAAATCACACCCTGCTAATGAATATTTGGACAAGAAAGACTGGACTATATATTCCTTATTAATTTCTGATCTATGATCTGCAGCAAATTGGGTTATCCCTGCATAGTTTCAGTAATATCATCATCATTTAATGTCTATTTTCCATGCTGGTATGGGTTGAATGGTTTGACAAGGGCTGGCAAGCCGGAAAGCTGCACCAGGCTTCAATTTTCTGTTTTGCCAGGGCTTCTACAGGTGGATGCCCTCCCTAACACCACCCACTTTACAGAGTGTACTGGGTGTTTTTACATGGCACCAGCACCAGGGCTTTTTACAAAATGGAGGTGTGAAGGTGCAGGTATGATTTCAGGTTCAAATCCTACTACATGGCACCTGGGCAAGTGTCTTCTACTGTAGCCCTGCTCTAACCAAAGCCTTGTGAATGGATTTGGAAGACAGAAACTGGAAAAAGCTTTTTTTAGAAATAATACATTTCTAAATCTCTCAGAGGGATTTATGCAGTAGTGATACAACTAAGTAGTTGTTTGCTGTCAAGTTAATGTGACAGTCCCCTGAAGGGAATAATACTACTGCTATTTAGCCCTAGGAAGCTGCACCGCTTCCTGTCGGCCTTGACACATTTCCTGTGTCCTTATGTTTACAAGGGGGAGAGATAAGGACACAGGAAATGTGTCAAGGCCGACAGGAAGCGGTGCAGCTTCCTAGGGCCAAATAGCAGTAGTATTATTCCCTTCAGGGGACTGTCACATTAAGTTGACAGCATACAACTACTTCATGGAAAGTGTGTGCTTGTTCATTCTCTCACTCTTTTTAATTTAGAGCAAAGTTTGACCAACCACCTGCTTGGTAGCAAAATCACAAAGGAAAGTGTAGCAGAAGTGTTATTTCTTTACTACCCACAAGGGGCTACACACAGAGGGGACAAACAAGGACAGACAAACACGGATTAAGTCGATTATATCGACCCCAGTGCGTAACTGGTACTTATTTAATCGACCCCGAAAGGATGAAAGGCAAAGTCGACCTCGGCGGAATTTGAACTCAGAACGTAGCGGCAGACGAAATACCGCTAAGCATTTCGCCCGGCGTGCTAACGGTTCTGCCAGAAGTGTGTTTTGCTTTTACTATGTTTGGTTGTTTAAGCTTAAATACGGCAGAATGGGCTCACCAGATCTTTTCTTTCTATAGAGTCACATGGTCCAGTGGCTTGCCAAACTAGATACATGTATTGTCCAATCACATGTTTGCAACAGTTCGCTTTCAACACTGAACTTTGGTTAGAGACTGTGAACAACAGAGCGCAGTTCCTCCACTCCTATTACATGAAACCCATAGCTTCAAAATATGTTGTTCACAAGAATTCAGCTTTGTCACACAACATCAAAATTAACATACTGATAGCAGACTTAGGATAATGAACAACATCTCCCCACTATGCAAACCCTATGAAATGAAAAAACATATACAGAACTTCATGCACCACATGCAATTCTCTGGATATGATCAGAAAGATAGGGTCTAAGTATACAGGGGGGGGGGGGGCTAGAAAGAAATTAGATAACATTATATGTAATGATACCAGTGGTACTTGCCTAGATATAGAAGCAAAGACTAGAATAGGATACAAAGAACTTGTGACAAAGCAAAACAGGCTGAATACATGGTAAAAAAAAACAACAAATATCAAGGAGTGATGTTTGTAGAGGCCACAGCCCATGGAGAACTAACCAGTAGGTTTAGGAAAGCTCTGAAGGAGACCAAACTCAACATTAAGGTTGTTGAAAATCCAGGGAACTCCATCAGATCACAACTATGTAGGACGTACCCCTTTGAGAATACCATATGCACCAATGATAACTGCATGGTAAGTAGGATTAGCCCTGGCATTAACTGTAGAACTAGAAATGTTGTTTACAGCATAAGATGCATGGAAGGTGCTTGTAAAGACCTGAATATGACATATATAGGGGAGACATCTAGGAGCATTGCAGAACAACTAAATGAACAACCAACATGGAGGCACCCTGGGTCAACTTGACATCTGCACCTTATCCAAGCACCCAACACTCAAACAAATATAGGAGTACGTCCTCATAAATGAAACTTTCCCAATACTGAACAGGAAATATACATAGTAGATATCATACATCCACACCCACAGTTTACACAGGTAGAGTAGAATAGTTAGTGGGCTGTTATGTAGATAGCTGTATGTGTGTGTGGGGAGGTGTATGTATATATGTGTATATGCACATGTATGTAAGCATATGGATATGAAAGTAAACAGATCAACATACAGACGGATAGGTTCATAGGTTATATGAACAGACAAGCACACATACGCAAATGGAGAGTGAAATACATGACCATATACACACTCTTTACTTCATACAAGGACACATATGGAGACACGTGTCCACAAATATGGAGATACACATCCATACATACAAACACGGTACAGTTGCAAAACACACACACACACACACACACACACACACACACAAAACACAAACATGAATATGCAGAATATATACATAATGTACACACATACATACATACATATGCACACACACATACATGCATACACACACATGCATGCCTACATACATACATGCATGTGTATGCACACACATACTGACCTACATACATGCACACAAACAAACAAGAAGTACGCAGTGTGAATAACGGACAGAGTCAAAACTATTGAAAAGGTGGCAAGATGCAGCGAAAATTTTAGAACAATAAAGAAAGAAATGAGTGGAAATTTTACCAGTGAGTGTGTTAAATTATAAGACACTAAAAGAGAATCACCCTCCCCAGACAACAAAATATGCTTCAACACACAAACTCACATAAAGAATCTTACAAACCAAATCCAAAAACAAAATAAATATATATATGTATATATGAATATATAGACATACATATATACAAATATATATATAGATATACATAGATATATGTATGTATATATATGAATATATAAATATATAGACATATGTGTATATAAATATGAATATATAAATATATAGACATACATACATATAAATATATATGTATATATATGTGTATGTCTGTGTGTTTATATATATATATATATATATATACATGTGTGTGTGTGTGTGTGCATATACACACATATATACATATGAGTTAGTGGGCAAATGGAAGAAAGTAGCACCCAGCACATTTTGTAGGACATACATATATTCTTTTCTACTCAAGGCACAAGGCCCGAAATTTTTGGGATGGGGGGGGGCAGTCGATTAGATCGCCCCCAGTATGCAACTGGTACTTAATCTATCGACCCCAAAAGGATGAAAGGCAAAGTTGACCTTGGCAGAATTTGAACTTAGAATGTAATGACAAACGAAATACCACTAAGCATTTCGCCCAGCGTGCTAACGTTTCTGCCAGCTCACCGCCTTAGGAGTTACAAATATTATTTCATAACAGTTTGGTTAAGTGACTTAAGCTTGAAGTGCTAGGCTTAGTTTAGAAGCCCCCAAAACTAAGTTGCATGGAAGTTGAACCAAATTCTTACTAAATTATGTGTGCATGTTTATTTGAAAAACATTAGATGAAGGAACACACACATGCATATATATATATATATATATATATATATATATATACTCTTTTACTTGTTTCAGTCTTTTGACTGTGGCCATGCTGGAGCACCGCCTTTTAGTCGAGCAAATCGACCCCAGGACTTGTTCTTTAGAAGCCTAGTACTTATTCTATCGATCTCTTTTGCCGAACCGCTAAGTTACGGGGACATAAACACACCAGCATCGGTTGTCAAGCGATGTTGGGGGGACAAACACACACATACATATATATATATACATATATACGACAGGCTTCTTTCAGTTTCCGTCTACCAAATCCACTCACAAGGCTTTGGTCGGCCCAAGGCTATAGTAGAAGACACTTGCCCAAGATGCCGCGCAGTGGGACTGAACCCGGGACCATGTGGTTGGTTAGCTAGCTACTTACCACACAGCCACTCCTACGCCTATATATATATATATAAAATAAAATAAATAATATATTTTTTTTTGTACATACCTACATATATATGTATATATTCATGCAAATATGGGTACAGGACATCAAAAAAACGTAAACAAAATGAAAAACGAGAACATAAAAAAACAACAAAAACATGGAAATATGAACTTTTTTCAGACAATGAAAGAAACAAATAGAGAAATGAAACAGGCAACATAAAAAAAAAATCCCTTCATCAGTTGTCCTCAAGATATATGTGTGTGTGTGTGTGTGTGTGTGTATCTTGGTGACATTTTCCAATTTAAGACAGTAGCATGTGGTATGTGTGAAATTAAGCTGCTATTTTTAGCAGTTAATATGACCATGCAAAGTCCTTCCTTCAATAACTCAAAACCAAATACCTTATGACACTGTCATGTGATCTCAGGTCAAAGTTGATAGAAAGGTGTTGCATGTCTAATGATTTCGTCATTCCCATACCAGGAAATGTATTGTTTGATACAATAGCTTTTATTGAAGCATGTGATTTATGAGTCCTTTGGTTGCTATTTTCAGCAGAACGCCAACCACTCTAAGAGTGTAGTGGGTGCTTTATGTGTGCTACTGGCACAGGAGTCAGTCAGGCAGCCCTGGGATCGATCACGTTCAGATAGTGCCTTTTACGTGCCACCGGCATGGGAGCCAGTCAGGGGGCACTGGTATCAGCTATGTTCGGATGGTGCTTTTTACATGCCACCAGCATGATGGCCAGTCAGGCACTCTTGGCATTGATCACATTCGGATAGTGCTTTTTATGTGCCACACGAACAGAAGTGGTCTAGAACGCTAAAACTCAGTGTGCATCCACAGCAGAGTTCAAGGTCAATCTGTACCAAGTGGCTCCAGTCTGTGTGCTTTAGCTTCATTACTATGGCAACAGTCCGGATACTTATTGATCAGACCACGTATATACACACACACATACATAAATTATACATATTTATATACCTGCAAACATATACAGAAATGCATGTGTGCATATGTGTATACACGTTACCAGAAGGCTTTGGTATGATAGACACACAAATACATTATATATATATATATATATATACACACACATACATACATATATATATATACACACACATATACATATACACACACACACATATGTATACACATATACATATATACACACATATACATATATACACACACACACATATGTATACACATATACATATAAATACACACACACATTGTCCGATGAGGCTAAATAGAACTCAGTATACAAGTTTTGTGTGTTAAATTCAAACTGATTTGATGTATGCAACACATGAAACTCAGCTTTTGAATGACTTGTGTAATTTTACACCCACAAGAGAGAGAGAGAGAGAGAGAGAGAGAGAGAGAGAGAGAGAGAGAGAGAAAGAGAGAGAGAGAGAGAGAGAGGTGTATGTGTTTACAACTAAATAAATAAATATGTAACATACACCATACACACCTATGTATTATTATGTATGTGTATAAGATATATATATATATATATATATAGATAGATAGATAGATAGATAGATAGATAGATAAGATCATACATAGAGAGAAAGAAGGAGAGAGATAAGATTAAAAGTGATTTGTAATCTAATGTCAATATCAATTTATATCAAAGCAGTGTTAAGCATTTGAGTGGGTGGAATAAGGGGAGGTCTGGTTGTGACATAAATAGGTAACTGTGTTAATTAAGTTAAGCATACCCAGGTATTGTTGGGAAAAACCTACTCAAATCTGGTCAGATCTTTCATTGAAGATATCACACCACCTTGGAAGTAGGTTAGTAACTAACAGGAACCGGCTCTATCCAAGGTTGGCAGTAAACAGTAATTGTACTGAATAGATGTAAGGTTCACCCTAGATGAGAAGTGGTCATATTTGAAAAAGGTGATAGTGACAGTTGCGTTTTTCCGAAACTGGGGGTTTTTTTTTGTTTTTTAGCCCTTTTCACAACCATATTTTTAAAACTCACACCAAGTTTATTTCAATTAGGTTTGAAAATGAAGAATTTAGCAAAATAACTCATTATTAAACTGGGATTTGGAACCTGAATAAACAAAGTTTGGATAGAAGATTTTACTTTAGATCCCTTTAACCCTTTTGTTACCATATTCCTGTTGAAATACACTCACCCAAGGTGCTGCATAGTGGGACTAAACTCTAAACAACACGATTGCAAAACAAACATCTTTACCACACATCCATACCTGCACCTGCGTGGTGGTGGTGGTGGTGGTGGGGTAACTGAATGTGCCTGTGTAAGGGGTATTTAATGCAGATAGGACTGAAGAATTGTTGTGGAGCATTAAATTAATCTCCAAAATTAGATACTTTGAACAAAGCAGTGTCAATAATGTGTGACAGGCAAACGTAGTGACAATATCATCATCATCTTCATCATCATCATCATCAATATGCAGTATTGAATAAGAAGCATTGCCAAATAGTGTCAGCACAGTGTCAACAAAGTAGTTTATCACACAACAAAAGGAATTCAATTTTTCAATTTCATTTATAGATTGTTTATATGTATATATATAGATCTATAGATTCTATGGATGTAAAATACTTGTGAATGCACACACACATACACACGCATATAGTGTATACAAGAAAGTACAGAAGTAATTATAGATACATAAAAAGGGTGGCTGATAGTTGGTAAATGGGAACTGGAAGAAGCTTGTCATGAACATGTGTGTGTGTAGTGGAGGCGCAATAGCCCAGTGGTTAGGGCATGGGACTCGCGGTCACAGGATTCGATTCCCAGACTGAGCGTTGCAGTTTATTGAGCGAAAACACCTAAATCTCCGCGAGGCTCTGTACACTTTCACCACAACTTTCTCTCACTCTTTCTTCCTGTTTCTGCTGTACCTGTATTTCAAAGGGCCAGCCATGTCACACTCTATCTCCCCAAGAACTACGTTAAGAGATTGATTGAGTAAAACTCATACTCAACTCCTTTATATGTATACACATGTACATTTTTTGTATTAAATATATTTAATATTGTTTGTATATCGACTTGCCTAACTTGCTTGTCCTTACATTTACTCCTCTACCTGCTCAAATTCAAATCTCTTGAGCACTGCAAAGTGTATCCCATACAAAGAAAGCTTGTCTCTAATCTATAAACTATATGCATATATATGTGTGTGTGTATCCATATATATATATATATATATAGTGAGAATTTGCGAAAAAACAAAAGACAAAGACGGGTGGGTAAACAACAAATAGATGTATTAGTTTAATGCTTCGGAAGTGAGAAAGTCTTTTACGTTTCGAGCCTACGCTCTTCGACAGAAAGGAACACAGAAATAAACAGAGAGAGAAAATAGAAAAAGGTTTAGTGGCTAGCAATTTATCATGGCGAATATATATATATGCATGCGTACATATTTATGTGTGTATGTGTATGTGTGTGTATATACAGGGTGTGGTGAATAAATTGTCATCTAAATTACACAAAAACACTGACATCTCATTTTAACAGATATATTTACCAAAATTACATAAAAATATCTTTTGATAATAAAGAGTAAATTTATTCAACAAAATCGCCGTTCGCTTCAACAACGTCCTCCAGACGACTTCGGAATCTCCTGCAACTCTTCAGGACGGTCTCCTTGTTTAAGTTGGCGAATGTTGCCATAATCCTTGCCTCCAGTTCATCTTTGCTGTTACAAGGAGTTTTGTTTGTTTCTCGCTCAACTGCGCCCCACACATAATAATCAAGGGGGTTGCAGTCTGGGGAGTCAGGTGGCCAGATGTTAGGGGTGATGTGGTCGCAGAAATTGTCTGATAGCCATTCCTGGGTTCTCCTGCTTGTGTGGCATGGTGCAGAGTCCTGTTGCCAGACATAGGGTCTTCCAGCAGCCACCCTCTTGACCCAGGGCAGCACTACCTCCTCCAGGCACTTGATGTAGGTCTCCGTGTTGAGTCTGAGTCCATGTGGTAAGATGAATGGAGGCATAACATCGCCATCACTAGTGATCACTCCCAACACCATGATGTTGCCTGGATGTTTTTCTCCCGGTGCATGTTCTGGGGACACGGCAAGCCAACGGTTGTTCTGTGTGTTCATCTGATCCTGGCAGAAATTTTTCTCGTCTGAGAAAAACCAAAGCACATTCGGATGGGGAGGATGCTTGAGTTTGTTCAAAAGCTTTGTAGCACGGTCTTTCCTCATCTTTGATGGCTTGAGATAAAAATTGGCCCTTTCTCATCTCGTATGAAGAATACCAAATCTCTTCATGCACTACCTGCCTGATAAGAAACTCAGGCCCTCCCATCTCCCTGGCAATGAACCTGATTGACTTGGAGGGATCGTTGTCAATCATGGCCTGGATCTCACCAACTAATTCAATGGCTTCGCCCATAGCTTTGATGTACCATTTTCTATCATTAGTAAAACTGCTGGCATTATTGATGACACAGGTATGTTAGTGTATGTGCGTGTGTAATTTTTTTAAGCTTGGTACTTATTCTATAGGTCTCTTTTACCAAACCTCTAAGTCATGGGGACGTAAACACATTAACACCAGTTGTCAAACAGTGGAGGGGACAAACATACACATGTATATGTGTCTGTGTGTGTGTGTGTGTGTGTGTGTGTGTGTGTGTGTGTGTGTATGTATGTATGTATACATGTGTGTGTGTGTGTGTGTGTGTGTGTGTGTGTGTGTGTGTGTGTGTGTGTGTGTGTGCGCGCGCGCGCGCGTGTGTATACATGTATATAGATAGAGATAAATACACGAGCTTTTTTCAGCTTTTGTCTACCAAATTCACTCACAAAGCTTTGTTTGGCTTGAGGCTACAGTAGATGCCACACACTGAGACTGAACCCAGAACCATGTGGTTTGAAAGCAAACTTATAACCACACAACCATGCCTTAAACACCTATATAATCATAAATGACAGACATTATTCATTCCTAATAAATTTTGTCAGATTCAAATGTAACAATGCTAATTGCATTCAGATGTGTGTTCAGAGCACACTTGATTCATTAGGATAAAACTTTGGGACACCCTGTTTTGACCTTGTTGTGTCTCTTTAGTCAAATCAACCCCGAACCTAACAACAGTTTCAGTGCTCTTGTTAATAAATTATTTGTTGATGTGTGCTTAATATCCACCAACCGATAACAAATCAGTCACGTGTTGTGAACAGTGAGAATCAACAACAATTATGACATACATATTCATTCTTAATGCATTCCGGCAGGTTCAAACATGAATTTGCTAATTGCTGTTGCATTGTCTTCTTTTGATTCAACCCAATATGAAATATCATTTCTCATATTCATATATCCACTATTATTTAGTTTATTTTTCATAAACCAATACCCTAAAGATAATTCTATTCCTCTCTAATTTTCCATTCCATGTATCACGACATAACCATAGACATAACAATGCTAAGAGAGACCCTCACCGGAAAAAGAAAAAGTAGAGGGTATACGAACTACAACTGAGTTAACTGATCCATGATAAGCACCATACATTGACAACCAGAACGCCTGACCCATATAGATGGAAAAATTGTATTTATAACCCTGATGAGACACATAGCCTAGTGGTTAGGATGTTGCACTCACTCTCACAAGATTGTGGTTTCAATTCTTGGCCCTGGTAGTGTGTTATGTTATTGAGCAAAATACTTCATCTCACATTCTTTGTAATTGCTTGAAAACCTGACATGTGGTACACCATGCACCTGTTCGGGCAATATCGATTCAATGGAGGAAATGAGGTAATGTACTGCACATATATATATATATATACACATATATATATATACCAAATAGCCTTGCCTCAAACCAAGTTGCAGTGACCAAACCCCAGTTGTGCAATGGAAATCACAATATATATATTTGACCCTTTCAAGACAGCAAGCTGGCAGAATTGTTAGCATGTTGAGTAAAACGCATAGTGGCATTTCTTCTGTCAGTATATGTTCCAATTCCACCAAGGTCAACTTTGCCCTTCTCCTTTCGGGGTCAATAAAATAAGCACCAGTTGAGCAGTAGGGGGTCAATGTAATTGACATCCTCCCTCCCCTGAACTTGCCGGCCTAGTGCCAAAATTTGAAGCCAATATGTATTTGACCCTTTTGTTCCAAAATTAAATTTAATGTTTATTCCAGCAGCCTAGGATGACCCAAGCAAATACAAACACATGGAGGATGAGTTTAAGGTGAATGAACTGCAAAAGCAAGGTTGACCAAAGAAAATGTGGAAGGGACAGGTGGAGAAGGAGGTTAGGAGGGTTGGCTTGAGGAGGGACGACGCCCCAAACCAGGCAAGATGGTGTGAGAGCGGTTGGTGTAAGAGTGAGGTAGATCCGGTCACCCTCGTTAACAGGGACAAACCCGGATTTAAACTATTGGACATTGATTGATCGGAGGATGCAACAGCACATATGCCAGTACCTGACCTGACTTCTTATTGCAGTAATGATGTTAAATATCTATCAAAAAATAGAATTGATATTTTCTGCAAGTCATGTTGCCTCAATAAACTCGACATATCTCAACAAAAAATAGTTTCAAACTTGACATTCTTCAAGAAAAGATAGCTTGGTGTATATAAAACTGCTTTCAGCAGTTAAGGGCAATGAAATTTTAAGTGGATATATTCACCTTCTGCAGTAAAAAGATTATGTGGTTAACAGTTTTTGTGTGTTCTTGAATGGCAAATATGCGCCTTCCATGGGGTAATTGTTTTTGAAATAACTGTGTATAGAAACAATCCCTTTAAATAAAGGCTTCTTATTCCTACAATACCATTTCTATGCTGCCTGACACACACACATAACTATTTTCTAGTAACACAACAATCTTTTACATCAAGAATTCTTCTGTTACCTACATTTCAAACTGGTTCTTTTGTTTCTGTCTTTTATAAACAACCAAAATTTAGTTCAAGCTGTCTCATAAAAAAGAACTCATTCTTTTTATTTATCTTTTTTATTTAATTTGATTTCTTTCTTTTTTTTTTTCAACAACTCTGTTCACAATATTATATGATTAATACCCATATTATTATTATTATTATTTTTCTTTTACTAAGGCAATGAACTGGCAGAATTGCCACTGCTTCAGACAAAATGCTTAGAAGCATTTCTTGTCTGCATTCCAAGTTCAAATTCCACCGAGGTCAACACTGCCGTTCATCCTTTCGGTATTAATAAAATAAGTACCAGTCGAGCACAAGAGTTGATGTAATTGACTTGTCCCCTTCCCCGAAATTCCTGGCCTTGTACAAAATTTCATTATTATTTAAGACATTGCTCAGTATCCAATATCGTGATGTTGTTGATTGAAGATACTGTCTAATGGGGGATTTGTACTCTCTGACAAGTCACAACAAGGATCTCAGACTGACAGTACTTTACGCAATATGTGTGCAGTTCCAAGTCATGCCAATTTTTGCAATACACCTAGATTGTAGGGTATTTCTAAAGTTTCCAAATGTCCCTTCAGCTTGGGTGGTATTGAACCCAATACTCCAATGACAACAGAGACAACCTTTATGTTTGACTCTCGTAGCTGCCACATTTTGGCAATCTCAATTCTCAGGTCTCCATATTTATCAACCTTTTCTCTTTCTTTCATGATATGTTGATCTCCTGGCACTGCCACATCAATTATTAGGCCCTCTTGTTTGTCCCTCCTAAAGGTTACTGGCCTTCGGTGCTCTAACATCTTGTCTGTCTGGAAGTCAAAGTCCCAGAGGATTTTTGCCTTCCCCTTTTGTCCATAACCTTTTCTGGTGTGTGTTGGTACCAAGCACCTGTTACCTCATATCATACTTCCAGCATAGTAGCCAGGTTTTGGGCTATCTTGTCATGTCTTCACTTGTACTCTTTCTGCACAAGACTTTCACAAACACTAACAATGTGAGTCACACTTTCAACCCTCTTCCCACACATTCTGCAGAGGTCCGTTGCTCTTGTGTGGTATATATCCCTTTTCACTGAGTTGGTATTCAATGCCTGGTCCTGGGCAGCAATGATTACGCTTTCAGTATTCTCTTTTAGGTCATCCTTGCTGAGCCACCTTCAAGATGCTTCCTGGTCTTTTAAGTTGTTAGTTTCATGGTGGAACTGGTCATGTAATTCTATGCAAAACAGAGTTTCTTCTTCTTTCTCGTTGGCTATCCATGACCAGAATTCATTAGCACTCTCAAGTCCATTTTTGGTAAATCCTTCTGCATTAGCAGCATACTGTAGCGGGTCTTGCTTTCTGTTTACTAAATATTCTGCCATGTATCTTCTTTCACTGTTGATGCAGTCCCATACACTGATCAGCCCACGTCCACCTTTGCACCTCTTCATGTACAGCCTGTGTACCATGGATTGTCATTGTCTTTCAGGTAATGCAATGGAGTTGGTTAATCTCCACTTGTGTCCATTTCATTATTATTATTAAGGTGGTGAGCTGGCAGAAACGTTAGCACACTGGACAAACTGCTTAGCGGTATTTCGTCTGTCTTTATGCTCCGAGTTCAAATTCCACCAAGGTCAACTTTGCCTTTCATCCTTTCGAGGTCGATCTAATTGACTGACCCCCCTACCCAAGAAATTTCAGGCCTTGTGCCAAGAGTAGAAAAGATTATTATTATTATTATCATTATTATTAAGGTGGTGAGCTGGCAGAATTGTTAGCACACTGGATGAAATGCTTAATGGTATTTCACCCATCGCTACATTCTGAGTTCTAATTCCGCCGAGGTCGACTTTACCTTTCATCCTTTAGGAGGTCAATAAAATACATACCAGTTGAACACTGGAGTTGATGTAACTGACTCGTCCCCTCCCCCAAAATTGCTGCCCTTGAGGCAAAATTTGAAACCATTATTATTGTTATTATTAAGACGGTAAGTTGGCAGAATTGTTAGCATGCCAGGCAAAATGCTTAGCAGCATTTCACCCGTCTTTATGTCCCGACTTCAAATTCCTCCAAGGTCAACCTTGCCATTTATCCTTCTGGGGTCAATAAAATAACTACCAGTTGAGTTCTGGAGACAATGTAATCGTCTTATCCCAGCTCCGAAATTGCTGGCCTTGTGCCAAAATTTGAAACCATTATTGTTATTACTACTGCTATTACTAATTCTACCACTAAGACAATGAGCTGGCAGAATTGTGACTGTACCAGGCAAAATACTTAGCAGCAGCATTCCACTCTGGTTCTTTGTATTCTGAGCTCAAATTTCATTAACCCATTTTAATCCAGGTTAACCCTGTCGAAATTTCGAACATAGTTATATAAATAGGGATAACAAACATACGGAAGCGTCCAGTTAATCTTTATTGCAGTAAACAAACCAAATACAACTGTCCTCAAACAAGGATAATGGGTTAAAATGGGTTAAAGGTCAACTTCACCTTTCATTCTTTCAGGATTGACAAAATAAGTACCAGTTGAGCACAGGGGCCAATGTAATCAACTAACCCCCATCCTCCAAAGATTTCAGGCCTTCTGCCTAGAGTTGAAAAGTTTTCTGCTTTTTTTTTTTATTTGTTCCCTACATTTTTTCGTGACTTGATTCAAACTAAACACATGAACTCTTTTACTGTTCATTTTCTGTCTTTTTTTTTTTTTTTTTAGTTCATTATTCTGCAGACAGTACATCATGCAGCTCTAGCTTTGATTTCTTCCTTTCTTTTCTCATGTGTCGGCTTTCTGTTCCCTCTTTCATCCTTTTATCACAAATTGCAGAGTCTCTAAGCACTGTATACAATACTCTTTACTCTCTCTCTTTTACTCATTTCAGTCATTCGACTGCGGCCGTGCTGGGGCACCGCCTTTAGTCGAGCAAATCGACCCCAGGACTTATTCTTTGTAAGCCTAGTACTTATTCTATCGGTCTCTTTTTGCCGAACCGCTAAGTTACGGGTACGTAAACGCACCAGCACCGGTTGTCAAGCAATGCTAGGGGGACAAACACAGACACACAAACACACACATATATATATATATATACATATATCCGACAGGCTTCTTTCAGTTTCCGTCTACCAAACCCACTCACAAGGCTATAGTAGAAGACACTAGCTGAAGGTGTCACGCAGTGGGACTGAACCCAATGTGCACTTTATTACCGTAAATACTTCTAGACACTAATTCTCAGGATCCTTTAACCTTTTGCTGCCATATTTCAGCCGAAATACACAGCCTTGGTTTTCATTTTGAAAATAATGAATTTAGTGAAGTATCTTTGTTCTTATTAAGGTAGAGTTTGGGATATAAATTAACCCTTTAGCATTGAAACAGGCAATATCTGGCCTAAATATTCTATTTGCATTATATTCAAACCAGACAGATCCAGCCTCTCACACCAACACTACAATGTCTTTCTAAAAATAAACAACATCATCAAAATCTTAGTGAATTTAAAACAATGTAAATAAATAAGCATTACATTTTAATCCAGTGAAGGCACATGGCTCAGTGGTTAAAGCATCGGGCTCACAATCATGAGGTAGTGAGTTCGATTCTTGGACTGGACTGTGCGTTGTGTTCTTGAGCAAGACACTTTATTTCACATTGTTCCAGTTCACTCAGCTGTAGAAATGAGTCGCAACGTCACTGGTGCCAAGCTGTATCAGCCTTTGCCTTTCACATGCGACAACATCGGTGGCATGGAGAGGGGAGGGCGGTATGCATGGGTGACTGTCGGTCTTCCATAAACAACTTTGTTTGAACTTGTGCTTCAGTGCATTCTATGGTCATTAATAACCAAAGGGGGGGGGGGGTCTTTATCCTTTTTACATTTTAATTCAGGACCAAGGGTGGTTCCAAGCAGTTAGATATCCTTTTAAAAAGTATATAATTATATAAATAGCATTACATTTCTTTCACCAATCTTAATTTAGTTTTCTGACATCGTTTTAATTTTTTGGTTCATCATAATTTTTTTCTAATAAATAAATAATGTATGAGTAATCCTCTCTACTATAAGCCCAAGTCCTGAAATGTGATGGGTGGGGGGTTAGTTGATTACATCAACCCCAGTACTCAACTGCTACTTATTTTATTGACCCCAAAAGGGTAAAAAGTAAAGTTGACCTCAGTGGAATTAGAACTCCAAATGGGTGAAACGCCACTAAGCATTTTGCCTAGCGTGCTAATGAGTCTGCCAGTTCACCACATTAATAATAATAATAATAACAATCTTTACTATAGGCACAAAGCCTCAAATTTGGAGGAGGGGGTTACTCAATTACATCAACCCCAATGTTTGACTGGTACTTAATTTATCGATCCCAAAAGAATGAAAGGCAAATCAACCTCGGCAGAATTTGTACTAAGAACATAGCAATGGGCAAAATACCATTCAGCATTTCGTCCAGCATGCTAACAATTCTGCCAGCTCACGGCCTTAATAATAATAATGATAATAATCCTTTCTACTAAAAGGCACAAGGCCTGAACTTTTGGGGAAGAGGACTAGTCAATTACATCAACCAGTGTTTCACTGGTACTTAATTTATCAACCCCAAAAGGATGAAAGGCAAAGTCGACCTCAGCAGAATTTGAACTCAGAATGTAACAACAGGCGAAGTACCACCAAGCATTTCACTCAGTGTGCTGATGATGCCACCAGCCCACCACTTTAATAATAATAATAATAATAATAATAATAATAATAATAATTTTGGCACAAGGCAGCAATCTGGAAGTTGATTATACTTATCCAAATACTCAACCGATACTCATTTTATTGACCTCAGCAATATTGGAATTAAAAAACTAAAGCTACAAGAAATACCACTAAGCATTTTGTCTGACATAATAATGATTCTACCAACTCTTCCTCTCTTGGTTCGGAATTCTAGGCAATAAAAATCAGGAAAATATCCAATTATTGAACCAACCCTGATTCCATCTTTGATGTTCTCCTTATTCTTCCTTCCTCTTACCAAATATTGAACACAACTCTATTATTCCAACCACTTTTATTTGTAATTCTTCATCCTATTTCTACTTCTCCATTATGTAGGTCTAATTATTCACTCCACCCTCTAAATATTTTTATCTTTTCTCTTGTGCTGGTTTCAGTCATTGGACTGCAGTCATGTCGGGACACCACCTTTAAAAAGGCTTTTAGTCAAAAAGATCAATCTTACTACTTATCTTCTTAGGTCTGGTACTCAATCCTATCATATCAGTTTCTTTTGCTGAACTACTAAGTTACAGAGACATAAAGAAACCAACACTACTTGTTAAGTAATGGTGGTGGGGACAAACACAGGCACAAAGATGCACACACACAACGGGCTTCCATGCAGTTTCCATCAACTAAATTCACTTAATGTGCTGGTCAGCCTGGGGTTATAGCAAAAGAAAGGCAATTGCCCAAGTTGCCAGAGTGAGACAGAACCTGAAATCACATGGTTGCTAAGTGACCTTCCTAATCACACAGCAATTTACTGTCACTATTCGGAGTTTTAGTGCAACATCTGATCCTT
>NC_142953.1:26721612-26724112 GCF_046866305.1 Octopus bimaculoides
TGATATCGAAAAGGTGAAAACAAGCAATGTTAATTCTCTAAATGAAGTATTAACAGTAACTGCACGATAAAGTGTAGTATATTGCCACTTAAGTGTGGCTGACCCCTAGGGGTGGATGTTACTGTTGCTTTTAGCCCCAGGAGGACATCTCCTCCAGCTGGCTTATCGACACACGACTGTGTCCTGTTTGCCAAGGGAAGTTATCCCTCTCACCAACATCTGCAGCACGAACGGATCCGGATTTCAGGGTTATTTCCCTTCGTCGGCGTTCGATAGCTGCTGACCTTGGTGAGAGAGACAAAAACCTGGCAATCTTATATCTTCTTTTCCAGTGAAATTCTTCACTGATATCGAAAAGGTGAAAACAAGCAATGTTAATTCTCTAAATGAAGTATTAACAGTAACTGCACGATAAAGTGTAGTATATTGCCACTTAAGTGTGGCTGACCCCTAGGGGTGGATGTTACTGTTGCTTTTAGCCCCAGGAGGACATCTCCTCCAGCTGGCTTATCGACACACGACTGTGTCCTGTTTGCCAAGGGAAGTTATCCCTCTCACCAACATCTGCAGCACGAACGGATCCGGATTTCAGGGTTATTTCCCTTCGTCGGCGTTCGATAGCTGCTGACCTTGGTGAGAGAGACAAAAACCTGGCAATCTTATATCTTCTTTTCCAGTGAAATTCTTCACTGATATCGAAAAGGTGAAAACAAGCAATGTTAATTCTCTAAATGAAGTATTAACAGTAACTGCACGATAAAGTGTAGTATATTGCCACTTAAGTGTGGCTGACCCCTAGGGGTGGATGTTACTGTTGCTTTTAGCCCCAGGAGGACATCTCCTCCAGCTGGCTTATCGACACACGACTGTGTCCTGTTTGCCAAGGGAAGTTATCCCTCTCACCAACATCTGCAGCACGAACGGATCCGGATTTCAGGGTTATTTCCCTTCGTCGGCGTTCGATAGCTGCTGACCTTGGTGAGAGAGACAAAAACCTGGCAATCTTATATCTTCTTTTCCAGTGAAATTCTTCACTGATATCGAAAAGGTGAAAACAAGCAATGTTAATTCTCTAAATGAAGTATTAACAGTAACTGCACGATAAAGTGTAGTATATTGCCACTTAAGTGTGGCTGACCCCTAGGGGTGGATGTTACTGTTGCTTTTAGCCCCAGGAGGACATCTCCTCCAGCTGGCTTATCGACACACGACTGTGTCCTGTTTGCCAAGGGAAGTTATCCCTCTCACCAACATCTGCAGCACGAACGGATCCGGATTTCAGGGTTATTTCCCTTCGTCGGCGTTCGATAGCTGCTGACCTTGGTGAGAGAGACAAAAACCTGGCAATCTTATATCTTCTTTTCCAGTGAAATTCTTCACTGATATCGAAAAGGTGAAAACAAGCAATGTTAATTCTCTAAATGAAGTATTAACAGTAACTGCACGATAAAGTGTAGTATATTGCCACTTAAGTGTGGCTGACCCCTAGGGGTGGATGTTACTGTTGCTTTTAGCCCCAGGAGGACATCTCCTCCAGCTGGCTTATCGACACACGACTGTGTCCTGTTTGCCAAGGGAAGTTATCCCTCTCACCAACATCTGCAGCACGAACGGATCCGGATTTCAGGGTTATTTCCCTTCGTCGGCGTTCGATAGCTGCTGACCTTGGTGAGAGAGACAAAAACCTGGCAATCTTATATCTTCTTTTCCAGTGAAATTCTTCACTGATATCGAAAAGGTGAAAACAAGCAATGTTAATTCTCTAAATGAAGTATTAACAGTAACTGCACGATAAAGTGTAGTATATTGCCACTTAAGTGTGGCTGACCCCTAGGGGTGGATGTTACTGTTGCTTTTAGCCCCAGGAGGACATCTCCTCCAGCTGGCTTATCGACACACGACTGTGTCCTGTTTGCCAAGGGAAGTTATCCCTCTCACCAACATCTGCAGCACGAACGGATCCGGATTTCAGGGTTATTTCCCTTCGTCGGCGTTCGATAGCTGCTGACCTTGGTGAGAGAGACAAAAACCTGGCAATCTTATATCTTCTTTTCCAGTGAAATTCTTCACTGATATCGAAAAGGTGAAAACAAGCAATGTTAATTCTCTAAATGAAGTATTAACAGTAACTGCACGATAAAGTGTAGTATATTGCCACTTAAGTGTGGCTGACCCCTAGGGGTGGATGTTACTGTTGCTTTTAGCCCCAGGAGGACATCTCCTCCAGCTGGCTTATCGACACACGACTGTGTCCTGTTTGCCAAGGGAAGTTATCCCTCTCACCAACATCTGCAGCACGAACGGATCCGGATTTCAGGGTTATTTCCCTTCGTCGGCGTTCGATAGCTGCTGACCTTGGTGAGAGAGACAAAAACCTGGCAATCTTATATCTTCTTTTCCAGTGAAATTCTTCACTGATATCGAAAAGGTGAAAACAAGCAATGTTAATTCTCTAAATGAAGTATTAACAGTAACTGCACGATAAAGTGTAGTATATTGC
>NC_142953.1:26726612-26734345 GCF_046866305.1 Octopus bimaculoides
GTGTGTGCGTGTGTGCATGCAGGTATGTCTATGTGGTAAGCAGTTAGCTTCCCAACTACATGGTTTAAAGTTCAGTTGTAGCACATCACTGCTTGGGCAAGCGTCTTCTATATCCCCAGGTCAACTAAAGCCTTGTGAGTCAATTTAGTAAACAGTTTCTGGAAGAAATTTGTCATGTGTGTGTGTGTGTGTGTGTGTGTGTGTGTGTGTGTGTGTGTGTGTGTGTGTGTGTGTGTGTGTGTGTGTGTGTTACTGTCTCCTTGCTTTGACAGCACATGATAGTTGTAAGCAAGTGTCACTGTCATGTAAACGGCGACCATTTCTAATCTTCCTAGAAAACTTGTTCTGCCACGGGCAAATATTAAGCTACTTAGAAACAGGTAGGAAGGGCATCCAACTGTAGAAAATTTGTCCAACCCATGCAAGCATGGAAAAGTATCATTAAAAGGATGATGACAATATGCACACACACACACATACATACATACATACATACATTTATTTATTTATTTTACATTAATCTGAAGGGTTACTCCATAGATTTGTAGAGTAAAGATTCATTATTCTTTAACAAGAAGAGTATTGACAATGACTTTAAAGTTTCAGTCAGCTAAGCCATCACATATATATATATATATATATATATATATATATATATATATATATATATATGTATATATATGCAGGAGGAAAATATACACATACATGTATATTTTCAATATGTGTGTATTAGCAGCATACATGTATATTAAAGCACAGATTAGAGGTGATTCAAAAATCCAAGCAATGACTGCAAGGAAAAATAAATATAAGACCAACACCTCCATTCTTGGACTTACTGTGTGTGTGTGTGTATGTGTGTGTGTGTGAATTTTTTTATTTACTCGTGTTTATCTAAGACGCCACATTCGTTACTTTTGGCATTTACACCCACACAGACATAGGTGCAAGTACACGTGCACACGTATAGATAAAAGCATACACATGCATATGTAAGTACAAGCATACACACATATACATAGGTTTAAACATACACACATACACCGATGCAAGTGTACACATATATAAGCACCCATTCGACACACCCTCCCAACCAAGACTGGTTTAACCCCACACCCCACACCAATAGCTCACCACGTCCCAGAAACTAACACAACCTCATTTTTATCTAAACCAAACTAACGACCCTACTGGAAACTATTTATAGAATCCTTTATCACCCAAAGTTTACTTTTAAAATCCCTTCCATTTCATAAAATAAAGAAAAAATGAATACCAACTACTACCATGTGAAGACTGACCAAAATCTCTAATTAACCAAACCCAGCTCATTAATGCAAATAATCTTTCTTTCCCCAACCCAAATAATTTATTCCTTTATCTCTTTAGTCTTTTATTTATGTCAGTCTTTGGAACTGAAGCCATGCTGGAGGCACCATCTTCAAGAGTTTAGTCACAAACAGAAAAAAAAAAAAAGATTCCAACACCTCAAATTTTTTTTTAAGTCTGGTACATATTGTATCATTCTCCTTTGGTGAACTGCCAAGTTACGGGTATGTAAACAACCCAACACTGGTTATCAAGTGACACAAAGATGTGCTCACACAATGGGCTTCCACACATTTTCCTTCTACCATCACCTAATGGTTACAGTGTTGCACTCATGATTGTAAGATTGTGGTTTCAATTCCCAGACCCGGCTATTCATTGTGATCTCAAGAAAAACACTCCATATCCAATCCACTTCACTAAATGAAAGTGTGACTATTGGAGGTGTGTGGCTTAGTGGTTAGGGTATTGGGATCATAATCACAATGTCACGAGTTCAATTCCCACCGGCCTGTTGTGTCCTTCAGCAGTTCACTCAGCTGGCAAAAATGAGTAATACTTGTATTACAAAGCGCCAGCCATCTTATGTTTGTATAAATGTGTGTGCAGCAAGAGAGCAGTGTTAAGGGTGCCATCTTCTCAGGGTTGAAGGCAGTAGATATGACCCTTTACAAGACTTCTAAGAATGATGGGAAGGAGTGAGGTATCCTCAAACTGGAAACCTTCTTCCACCCCAATGCTTGCAATAAGGTGGACTTTGCTAAAGAAAACTAACATAGTGTTAAACCTGCTTATGGACTAAGTCTGCCGCTGGAAACCATGCCAAAACAGACAACTGGAGCAGCCCTCCAGCATACTAGCTCGTCAAGCCATCCAACCCATGCCAACATGGAAAACCCACATTAAGAGATGAGGATGACTATCTTTACACCTATGTTTTATGTCTTATTGCTATTTCATGGTGTGTATAATTATATAAAATTATACACACAATGCACGCGCGCACATACATACATACATTTTATTTATGTATATATTAATATTATCTTGGTTGAAAAACTTAGCTATATAGTGTTATTCCTTGTATGTAACCTTAGCATTCAGTGCAAGTCTTGCATTTGTAATATGGTTCCCTGAAGATAAAATTATCTGTATAAACCAGCATCTTTTACTCCTTTGGAGTAGAGTGCATATAATTTTTGAAACGTGTGTAGGAATTAAAGGAACTTATTGATTATATGCGTTTTGCTCCATTTATTATTATTCTACCCCACTATTTACTGACTTATATATATATATATATATATATATATATAACATATAATAATATAACTATATATATATTATATATAATAATACATATATATATATTATATGATATATTAATATATATAATAATATAATATATATATATATTATATATAGTAATATAATATATATATATATTATATATAGTAATATAATATATATATATATTATATATAGTAATATAATATATTATATATATATATAGTAATATAATATATTATATATATATAGTAATATAATAATATATATATATAGTAATATAATAATATATATATATATATATATAGTAATATAATATATATATATATATATAGTAATATAATAATATATATATATATATATAGTAATATAATAATATATATATATATATATATATATAGTAATATAATAATATATATATATATATATAGTAATATAATAATATATATATATATATATATATATATAGTAATATAATAATATATATATATATATATATATAGTAATATAATAATATATATATATATATATATAGTAATATAATAATATATATATATATATATATATATATATAGTAATATAATAATATATATATATATATATATATAATATTTTCTATCTTTTACTTGTTTCAGTCATTAGATCGCAGTCATGCTGGGGCACTACCTTGAAGAATTTTAGTCTAATGCATTGAACTTTCTTGTAAAAGCCTGGTATTCATTCGAACAGTCTCTTTTGCCAGACCACTAAGTTACAGGGATGTATACATACCAACACCAGTTGTCAAGCAGTGGTGGGCAACAAACACAGACACAAAGACAGGTATATATACAATGAGCTTCTTTTAGTTTCCGTCTACCAAATCCACTCACAAGGCTTTGGTCAGCCTATTGCTACAGGTAGAAGTCACTTGCCCAAGGTACCACACAGTGAGACTGAACCTGCAACCATGTGGTTGGAAAGCAAGCTTCTTACCACACAGCCACACCTGTGTACATAAAAATATACACACATAATATATAGAACCCCATATTTAATGATATAGAAAATGCGGGGTTATTTTCCTTTTCAAAAAAAAAAACATAAAATCACCTGTGCCCTATATTACATGCTTCAATGCACTAAAACCTTTTTTTTTCTCTTGAATATACACTGCCAAAACTGGGGTACATCTAATATGTCCATGTGTGTTTTATTCAACCAAATACAGAAGGCCTACTAAATAAAGTAGGCCTGACAGGTACCAGGCCTTTCAAGATGACAGACAGCAATATTGTCGATACTGCTGGAGATCAAACAATAGAAAACTAGCAAATCACCTGGCCCATCAGGATATCTCCATTCAGATGCTTAAAACATGACTGAGGTAGGCACAAGCTTATCCCCCATATAAACATGAGGTGGTACAGTAAAGTGTCATTTGCTACAACTGGTGCAGCACCATTACCAACCACTGCTGAGACAAAGTAGAGGTGTCAAAAGAGGAAACTAAAGAGGTATCAAACTGTTGGAACAGTTTATGGAAGTTATGAGATTACAAAGAGATGATACGTGGTTTCATGCCAGTAATAAGGAATATAGATACCAGTTTCCTGTGAGGCAATTGCAAATACTTGACCAAGAGTAAGCCTCTGTTCTGGGCATTTAGTCATCATTGTCAATTTAATGTTAACTCTTCCATGCTTGCCTGGGTCAGATGGTATTTGTTGAGGCAGATTTTCTACAGCCAGATGCCCTTCCTGTCACCAACCCTCAACTGCTTCCAAGTAACGTTAATATTTCCCCCTGACCATACATGTTTTCCACAGATTGCAAACAAAGGACACCGCTTGCATGTCAGTGACACTCATTTAAAATTGCCACATGATGTCAAGACAAGGAGACATCAGCTTCTTTCAATTTCCATCAACCAAATCCATTCACAAGGTATTGGTCGGCCTGAGGTTATGGTACAAGGCAGTTAGTTGTCCAAGGTGGCATGCAGTCGGAAGACTGACCCCAAAACCATGTAGATGGGAAGTAAACTTCTTGCCACAAGGCCATGCCTGCACCTGTTTATCAACCAAGAAAAGACCTCTGACAGTTCCATGGTGGGTCACAGAGGAAGATGAATGGCTTGTAAGAATCAAACAAGTCATACGCAGAGCTGCAGTCAACAAGGTGAGAATTAGAAGTGAGGTGAGAAACAAATTTAACATTCAGATAGGAGTTTATCAAGACTCAGTCTTCAGCCCCTTTTTATTTATTATAGCCATTCAAACAATAACAGTTTAACCCTGTAATATTCAAACCAGTCATTTCAGACCCAAATATTCTGATTTATGTTCAAACCCACTTGTTCAGGCCTCTCACACCTACCTTAAAATGTTGTTCTTAAAATAAACAGTCGCAATATTGAAATTTCAAAGCCACAAGATAATGCATGATTAATTGAAAACAATGTGAATAAATAAGCTTTACATTTGACAGAGTAATCTGAATGCGAAAGGGTTAAGACCATAAATATTCCCATATGCTGATAACCTAGTTTTTACCAACTGAATCAGTAGCAAATTTAGGAAAGTAATCCCATAGATAGAAGCAAGACTTAGAATTAGCAGACCACAAAGTAAACTTAGCAGAAACTAAACTATTAGTAAGTAGAAGCATGGCTGTGTGATTAAGAAGCTTACTTCACAACTATGTGGTCTCAGGTTCAGTCCCACAGCAGGACACCTTGCACGAGTTTTTGCTATACTTCGGGCCAACCAAAGCCTTGCTCGTGGATTTGATAGACAGAAACTGAAAGAAACCGGTCGTGTGTGTGTGTACCTTTGTCTTGACATCACTTGATGGTTGTAAAGGAGCACACTGTCACATAATATTGTTCGTTTCCAACTTCCATGAAAAACATGCCTGGCCAAAGGGAACCATTGCATTACTTGGAAGCAGGTGAGGGTTGGTAACAGAAAGGGTATCTGGCCATAGACAATCTGACTCAACAAAGTGTCTAACCCATGCAAACATGGAAAAGTGGATGTTAAACAAGGAGGAGGAGGAGGTAGGGCCTTGATACCAACAAGGAAATGATTATGCTTGATATGCAAAAATAGAGACGGTATGAAAAGTGTAAGTAACGTAATTCATTGACGCACATGTTGAAGTAGGGTCACAGGCAGATCAACAGAGAAGGCCGACTTTGTATGCAGCAGGTGAGCAGGAATGATAAGCACTAAGAGCTGACAGAAATAAAGATTCTCTCAAATACTTGAAAAGCTTCCAAGTAATTGACAGTTTTGGTTACTAAGGTAACCTAATTAGCTAGGAGGGGGGAGGGGGGTGTCTGGAAGCATAACTACCAGAGTAAGAATGATTTGGAATAAGTTCAGGGGCTATTACCTCTGCTGACAACAAAAGGTTTCTCTCTCAGTATGAAGGGTAAGTTATAAGATGCTTCTGTAGGAAGTGCAATGTTGACAGAGACGTGGGCCTTGAATGATGAAAAGAAGAAGACAAAGGACCACATCAACTTTTGACACACCTGTCCATGCAATGCAGGTGAGACTGGATGTCCTCTCTATCACCAGAATATACTGGGTGCATAAATTTTCTTGTGACAGCAACACTAGATGGACAGGTTGAATAGTTCTCAGTGAAACAGGATTAAAGGGTTGGAGTTAGGGTTACAAGCCAACACTTTTACTGTTCATTTACTGACAACTGCACAGTGTATACTGGTAGCTGGTGCATCTTCATGGCACCAGCACTACATCTGAGAGAGAGAGAGAGAGAGAGAGAGAGAGAGAGAGGAACAGACATGGCGGTATGTTTAAGAATTTGCTTCACAGTTAAATAATTTCAAGTTCAGTCCCACTGCAAGACATCAAAGCTGTGTGAGCAGACTTGGCAGGCAGAAACTGAAGGAAGCCCAGTGTGCATGCACATGCACACACACACACATGGTGGGAGTAAGTTGGTCTCCTTGTCTTGACATTGCACTAACTGTTAACAAACATCATACAAGCAGTGTCAGATGTGTGGAGTCTTCCATGCAAACGTATCTGGTTATTTGTGCTGTTCATGTTGAAAGGAAACATTACTTTGCTGGGAAACAGGTGAGAGCTGTCAACAAGTTCAGTATCTGGCCACAGAAAAATCTACATCAACGAATTTCATCTGACCCATGCAAGCATTGAAAAGTAGGCATTAAGGTGATACTTCACCCTCTCTATCTGTACTGTCAACACTACATACACTGCCTCTTTGCTACCCTCTCATCTCTCTACCACACACACAAACTGTTCTATTCACAATGCTCTGCTGCTAGTGTAACCAAGAAAGACAATGCCCCTCTCCTATTCACTGCTCAATACCAATTATGTAACAAGGGGTGGTATTGAACCTATATTCAATCCACCGCTACACCCATCCTTATCAAACTTCCTCTCTTGCTCATTATTAGGCTCATATAAAAGGGACAACCTGTACTTGTACCCCATACCCTCTACCTTCACCTTTTCTTATTTTCAGTCACCACTCATTCCAATGTCCCCTTCCATTGCTCCCTCTATCCTCCTCTACCACTCTCTTACTGTCATCGTAAGCTGGCTTTCTTCATGCACCCATCATGTTCTGCCTTTGGTCATGATTGATCAGCTTGTCTTAAGCAAATGAACACAGAGCAATCAGAACTCTAATCTTCCTGAGGAAGTGCTGGTGCCAAGATAGAATATACCCAGTACAGTCCTATAAGGAGATTGGATAACAGTAACAAGATATGATAGGCTAACAGTAACAAGATATGATAGGCTAGCAGCAACAAGATATGATGAAGAGGCTTAACATATCCTCTTGATCAAATGCAATAAAATGCACCCAGTGCAATATCAGTGTGCATGTACAAATCAGGTATAGGAGGCATCAGGTATGTTGTGCAAGAAAGAAGACTGCACTGGTATGGTCATGTGATGTGACTGGATGATGAGAGTCGCATAAAGATGTGCTGATCACTAAATGTGAAGGGAACCCATGGAAGAAGAAGACACAAGAAGATGTGGGACAAAGTGGTGCAAAATGATCTTCAGCTGTTGAGCCTCACAGAGGAGAGGACAAAGGACAGAGGAGGGGACAAAGGACAG
>NC_142953.1:26734845-26768590 GCF_046866305.1 Octopus bimaculoides
CTCGTTGACCGCAGCCCGTGCTGTCGCAATCGTTTCGGCTCGCTCGCTTCCCCGCTCGTCGTCCTTTCTCGCGCGGCGGCGGCGGCGGCGGCGGCAGCAGCAGCCAGAAACCGCCTCGCTTCTTCAACCCGCACCGGCGCCCGTCCTACCGCAGCGGCCCGGTGTGCGGCAGTCGGATCGCAAACCGTTTCTACTCGGCGAACTCTTTTTCTTCCGTCTGGCGCGCTTTTCCGCTGCTACAGCAGAGCGGCGGATTAGGACGCGTAACGTACGTACGAACGAACGGCTACCGCAGCAGCGGCGGCCGCGATTTTTCAGGATTCTCCTCCTCCTCCTCCTCCTCCTCCTCCTCTTCGCTTTCGTTTGCTCTCCGCGCGGCGGCGGCGGCGATGGCAGCAGCGGGACTTCCGCCTCGACATCCGCCTCGACTTCCGCTCTCAGCCGACCGACGCGACGGTGACGCTACTACAGCGACGACGACGACGACGACGATACCTGGTTGATCCTGCCAGTAGTCATATGCTTGTCTCAAAGCTTAAGCCATGCAAGTGTAAGTTCATGCCGTAAACGAATGGTGAAACCGCGAATGGCTCAGGAACCGGACCTAATCCTCGGGACCGTATTCCTCACCGCGAGGAGAGTGGATAACTGTGGCAATTCTAGAGCTAATACATGCAACCGAAGCCGCGATCGCAGGTCGCACCCGGGCGTAGGGCCGAAAAACGGCTTCCGGCAGCAGCAGCGGTCTTCGTCGCCGCAGCGCCTCCGCGTGCTCGGCGTCGTCCCAGCCGCTGCCGGTCGTCGCCGGCGCCCGCTCGGCCGGGTTGGTTCCGGGACTGCTCGCCAGTTCCCGCCGCCGCCGGTCGCGACGATACGGTCGGCCTTCCGCATTGGTCGCGGCGCAAATATTAGACTGAGACCGACGCGTACGGGCCGTCGCCGTGCTTCGCACGCGCGCGGGTCTAGGCGTGCGTCGGCTTCGCGCCCCTTCGATTTTGGTGACTCTGGATAACTGTCAGTACGATCGCACGGGCTAGTATCGACTAGCCTTCGCGCGACGGGTCCCCCGCGAGTCCGCCCTATCAACTGTCGACGGCCCGGTAAGTGCCGACCGTGGTGGCAACGGGTAACGGGGAATCAGGGTTCGATTCCGGAGAGGGAGCATGCGAAACGGCTACCACATCCAAGGAAGGCAGCAGGCGCGCAAATTACCCACTCCCGGCACGGGGAGGTAGTGACGAAAAATAACGACGCGGGACTCTGTCGAGGCCCCGCGATCGGAATGAGTACACTTCAAATCCGTTAACGAGGATCGACCGGAGGGCAAGTCTGGTGCCAGCAGCCGCGGTAATTCCAGCTCCGGTAGCGTATATTAAAATTGTTGCGTTTGAAAAGCTCGTAGTCGGAATTCGGGTCTCGAAAACGTGCCCCAGCACGTTCGGGGCGACGGCGCCGTCGCGGGCGTGCCTCGCGCGCGTCCGCTTCGGTCGTCCGTTCGCACTCCCGGCCCTATTCGCCGGTGCGTGCGCGGTCGGGCCGCGGAGCTCTGCGCGCATCGTCGCTGCGACGGTCTCTCCGGTAGCCCGTCACCCGCCTCCGTAGCTTCCGCTTCCGTCCTCTCGGTCGGTCGGTCGGTCGGCATCGGCACGCGATCGTTCGGCCTCGCCGCCGTCGTCGCTGCTGCCGCCGCCGCCGTCTCCTCCGTCGCTTGCGGCGGTACGCGGTGTTCGGGGGAAACAAACGGGGGTCGAGCGTCGCCCGGGGCATCGCCGCTCGCACGCGTTTCGGTAGCGCGTCCACCTCCCGGTCGTTTCGGCCCGCACGGTTCCTCCGAGGGTGCTCTTCGCCGAGTGTCCGAGGCGGCCGGTACGTTCACTGTGAAAAAATTAGAGTGCTCAGAGCGAGCCCCGCCGGCTTGCATACGAAAAGCATGGAATGATGGAAAATGGCCTCGTCCGCGCGTCATCCGTCGGTCTCCGTTCACGACGAGGCAATGATCGAAGGGAGCGATCGGGGCCACTCGTATTGCGACGTTAGAGGTGAAATTCTTGGATCGTCGCAAGACGCACTGCAGCGACGGCGTGTGGCAAGCACGTTTTCCTCGATCAAGAGCGAAAGTCGGAGGTTCGAAGACGATCAGATACCGTCGTAGTTCCGACCGTAAACGATGCCGACTGGCGCTCCGCCGGCGTTCGCTTCGATGACCCGGCGGGGAGCCTGCGCGGGAAACCATAGTCGGTTGCGGGGGGAGTATGGTTGCAAAACAGAAACTTAAAGGAATTGACGGAAGGGCACCACCAGGAGTGGAGCCTGCGGCTTAATTTGACTCAACACGGGAAAACTCACCCGGTCCGGACACCGGTAGGATTGACAGATCGATAGCTCTTTCTCGATTCGGTGGGTGGTGGTGCATGGCCGTTCTTAGTTGGTGGAGCGATCCGTCTGGTTGATTCCGATAACGAACGAGACTCCGGCCTGCTAACTAGCGCGTCGATTAGTGCTTTTCCGGTAGCGAGGCGGCGCCGAAGCCATCGTCGGTAGCTCCGCGCGCGGCCCGGGCTTGCCGTTGCCGCCGCTGTCCTTCGCGTCCGGCGCTGCGGCCGCGTCCGGCAACTGCCTTCTTAGCAGCCTTTCGTGCTCCGCTCCTCGCGGGTTGGTGTGCGGGTTGGTCTGGGATGGCGGTTCGCACGCGGCGTGGTTGCGGCGTCGGTTGCGGAGCGGCGGCGGTGACCCGGTCGGCTCGGCCCGCGCGAGCCCGGCGGCGGCACGCCGTCGCGCCCGGGCCAGTCGGTTGGCGAACGCAGCGCTTCTTAGAGGGACGGGCGGCAGAAAGCCGCACGAGGCGGAGCGATAACAGGTCTGTGATGCCCTTAGATGTCCGGGGCCGCACGCGCGCTACACTGGAGGTATCAGCGGGCGCGTCTCCCCCGGCCCGAGAGGGTCGGGAAACCTCTGAACCACCTCCCGTGATAGGGATTGGGGCCTGGAACCAACCCCGTGAACGAGGAATTCCCGGTAGGCGCGGGTCATCAGCCCGCGTCGATCACGTCCCTGCCCTTTGTACACACCGCCCGTCGCTACTACCGACGACTTCGCTTACGCGCGGCGGCGTTCCGCGCCGTCGCCGGCGCGTTCTCTGATGGCCCGGAGAAGACGACCGAACCCGATCGCTTAGAGGAAGTAAACATCGTAACAAGGTTTCCGTAGGTGAACCTGCGGAAGGATCATTACCGCAGCAGCAGCAGTCCTGCTCCGCTCCTCCGTCTCCTCCTCGCCTTTCTGGCGCCAGCCAGCCGGTTTCGTAAGTCGCGGCCGGGCCCCCTCGCACTCGTCGGCCCTCTAACAGTGCAGCCTCAGCCTCAGCCGAGCAACGAGCAAGTAGAAGCGGCGTCATCAGCGGTGGACGAAGCCCGCAAATCGTTTCCGCTGTCGTTATGCTTCCTTCTCGTTCTCTCTCTGGCAGCTGCCGACCGCGCAGTTTTCACCCAGCCTGCGTCCGCCCGAATACAGTGCGCTAGGCCGACGGTGCTGCACGCTTTGCGGCTCCACGAACCTCAATATCTCTCTCGCCTCCTCCTCGCCTTTCCGGCGCCATCCAGCCGGTTTCGTAAGCCGCGGCCGGGCCCCCTCGCAATCGTCGGCCCTCTAACAGTGCAGCCTCAGCCTCAGCCGAGCAACGAGCAAGTAGAAGCGGCGTCATCAGCGGTGAACGAAGCACGCAAATCGTTTCCGCTGTCGTTATGCTTCCTTCTCGTTCTCTCTCTGGCAGCTGCCGACCGCGCAGTTTTCACCCAGCCTGCGTCCGCCCGAATACAGTGCGCTAGGCCGACGGTGCTGCACGCTTTGCGGCTCCACGAACATCAATATCTCTCTCGTCTTCCTTCCTGGCGTCGGCCGGCCAACATCGCCGTCGTCGTCGCCTCCTCCTCGCCTTTCCGGCGCCATCCAGCCGGTTTCGTAAGCCGCGGCCGGGCCCCCTCGCACTCGTCGGCCCTCTAACAGTGCAGCCTCAGCCTCAGCCTCAGCCGAGCAACGAGCAAGTAGAAGCGGCGTCATCAGCGGTGAACGAAGCCCGCAAATCGTTTCCGCTGTCGTTATGCTTCCTTCTCGTTCTCTCTCTGGCAGCTGCCGACCGCGCAGTTTTCACCCAGCCTGCGTCCGCCCGAATACAGTGCGCTAGGCCGACGGTGCTGCACGCTTTGCGGCTCCACGAACATCAATATCTCTCTCGTCTTCCTTCCTGGCGTCGGCCGGCCAACATCGCCGTCGTCGTCGCCTCCTCCTCGCCTTTCCGGCGCCATCCAGCCGGTTTCGTAAGCCGCGGCCGGGCCCCCTCGCAATCGTCGGCCCTCTAACAGTGCAGCCTCAGCCTCAGCCGAGCAACGAGCAAGTAGAAGCGGCGTCATCAGCGGTGAACGAAGCCCGCAAATCGTTTCCGCTGTCGTTATGCTTCCTTCTCGTTCTCTCTCTGGCAGCTGCCGACCGCGCAGTTTTCACCCAGCCTGCGTCCGCCCGAATACAGTGCGCTAGGCCGACGGTGCTGCACGCTTTGCGGCTCCACGAACATCAATATCTCTCTCGTCTTCCTTCCTGGCGTCGGCCGGCCAACATCGCCGTCGTCGTCGCCTCCTCCTCGCCTTTCCGGCGCCATCCAGCCGGTTTCGTAAGCCGCGGCCGGGCCCCCTCGCACTCGTCGGCCCTCTAACAGTGCAGCCTCAGCCTCAGCCGAGCAACGAGCAAGTAGAAGCGGCGGCGTCATCAGCGGTGAACGAAGCCCGCAAATCGTTTCCGCTGTCGTTATGCTTCCTTCTCGTTCTCTCTCTGGCAGCTGCCGACCGCGCAGTTTTCACCCAGCCTGCGTCCGCTCGAATACAGTGCGCTAGGCCGACGGTGCTGCACGCTTTGCGGCTCCACGAACATCAATATCTCTCTCGTCTTCCTTCCTGACGTCGGCCGGCCAACATCGCCGTCGTCGTCGCCTCCTCCTCGCCTTTCCGGCGCCATCCAGCCGGTTTCGTAAGCCGCGGCCGGGCCCCCTCGCACTCGTCGGCCCTCTAAGAGTGCAGCCTCAGCCGAGCAACGAGCAACGAGCAAGTAGAAGCGGCGTCATCAGCGGTGAACGAAGCCAGCAAATCGTTTCCGCTGTCGTTATGCTTCCTTCTCGTTCTCTCTCTGGCAGCTGCCGACCGCGCAGTTTTCACCCAGCCTGCGTCCGCCCGAATACAGTGCGCTAGGCCGACGGTGCTGCACGCTTTGCGGCTCCACGAACATCAATATCTCTCTCGTCTTCCTTCCTGGCGTCGGCCGGCCAACATCGCCGTCGTCGTCGCCTCCTCCTCGCCTTTCCGGCGCCATCCAGCCGGTTTCGTAAGCCGCGGCCGGGCCCCCTCGCACTCGTCGGCCCTCTAACAGTGCAGCCTCAGCCGAGCAACGAGCAACGAGCAAGTAGAAGCGGCGTCATCTGCGGTGAACGAAGCCCGCAAATCGTTTCCGCTGTCGTTATGCTTCCTTCTCGTTCTCTCTCTGGCAGCTGCCGACCGCGCAGTTTTCACCCAGCCTGCGTCCGCCCGAATACAGTGCGCTAGGCCGACGGTGCTGCACGCTTTGCGGCTCCACGAACATCAATATCTCTCTCGTCTTCCTTCCTGGCGTCGGCCGGCCAACATCGCCGTCGTCGTCGCCTCCTCCTCGCCTTTCCGGCGCCATCCAGCCGGTTTCGTAAGCCGCGGCCGGGCCCCCTCGCACTCGTCGGCCCTCTAACAGTGCAGCCTCAGCCTCAGCCGAGCAACGAGCAAGTAGAAGCGGCGTCATCAGCGGTGAACGAAGCCCGCAAATCGTTTCCGAGAAGGAAGCATAACGACAGCGGAAACGATTTGCGGGCTTCGTTCACCGCTGATGACGCCGCTTCTACTTGCTCGTTGCTCGTTGCTCGGCTGAGGCTGCACTCTTAGAGGGCCGACGAGTGCGAGGGGGCCCGGCCGCGGCTTACGAAACCGGCTGGATGGCGCCGGAAAGGCGAGGAGGAGGCGACGACGACGGCGATGTTGGCCGGCCGACGCCAGGAAGGAAGACGAGAGAGATATTGATGTTCGTGGAGCCGCAAAGCGTGCAGCACCGTCGGCCTAGCGCACTGTATTCGGGCGGACGCAGGCTGGGTGAAAACTGCGCGGTCGGCAGCTGCCAGAGAGAGAACGAGAAGGAAGCATAACGACAGCGGAAACGATTTGCGGGCTTCGTTCACCGCTGATGACGCCGCCGCTTCTACTTGCTCGTTGCTCGGCTGAGGCTGAGGCTGCACTGTTAGAGGGCCGACGATTGCGAGGGGGCCCGGCCGCGGCTTACGAAACCGGCTGGATGGCGCCGGAAAGGCGAGGAGGAGGCGACGACGACGACGGCGATGTTGGCCGGCCGACGCCAGGAAGGAAGACGAGAGAGATATTGATGTTCGTGGAGCCGCAAAGCGTGCAGCACCGTCGGCCTAGCGCACTGTATTCGGGCGGACGCAGGCTGGGTGAAAACTGCGCGGTCGGCAGCTGCCAGAGAGAGAACGAGAAGGAAGCATAACGACAGCGGAAACGATTTGCGGGCTTCGTTCACCGCTGATGACGCCGCTTCTACTTGCTCGTTGCTCGGCTGAGGCTGAGGCTGCACTGTTAGAGGGCCGACGAGTGCGAGGGTCCCGGCCGCGGCTTACGAAACCGGCTGGATGGCGCCGGAAAGGCGAGGAGGCGACGACGACGGCGATGTTGGCCGGCCGACGCCAGGAAGGAAGACGAGAGAGATATTGATGTTCGTGGAGCCGCAAAGCGTGCAGCACCGTCGGCCTAGCGCACTGTATTCGGGCGGACGCAGGCTGGGTGAAAACTGCGCGGTCGGACATATCGCTAAGCGGAGGAAAAGAAACCAACCGGGATTCCCTAAGTAACGGCGAGTGAACCGGGAGAAGCCCAACGCCGAATCTCGTCGGCCGCGCCGGTCGTCGAGAGCTGTGGCGCAAGGGTCGTACACGGTCGATCGTTTCGCCCGGCTAGGTTCGGAGTCCCCTCGATCGGGGCTGCCCAGAGCGGGTGCCAGGCCCATTCGGAGCCGGCGGCGATCGGCGGTGTTTCTTTTCGGCCCGAGAGTCGGGTTGCTTGGGAACGCAGCCCAAAGCGGGTGGTAAGCTCCATCCAAGGCTAAATACGGGGACGAGTCCGATAGCCGACAAGTACCGCGAGGGAAAGTTGAAAAGAACTTTGGAGAGAGAGTTCAAGAGACCGTGAAACCGCCCAGGGGTAAACGGGTAGGACCGCTCACCGCGATCGCGAGGGGACTCAGTCCGCTGCCACTTTCACCCCCGCCTCCTAAGGCGCCGTCGTCGCCGACGAACGCGTCGGTGGCGGCCGCTCGTTTCCGCGGGCGGTCGTCTGCCGCCTCGTCGGCGCTCGATTTCCGTGGCGCCGGCATCGGACGCACTTCCCCTCCGATCCGTCGTCGCGACCCGTTCCCGTCGGGCCGGTAGGCGCGCGGCGTCCGCAGGTCGCAGACGAGCGCCTCGGCGTCCGGAACCCGTTCACGCGGGGACCGACCGGCGTCGGGATCCACGCGCTACTCTCGACCGGGCCCGTCGCTCCACGAAAGCGCAGGCACGGCTAACCGACGGAGACGGGCTAACGCACCTCGCCCTCAGCACTCAAGACGCAGCGAGTCGCGAAAGCGACGCGGCCGCCCGCCTGCTCCTTCTTCTTCTACTACTTCTTCTACTTGCTCCTCGTCTTTGCGCGTGGTGCTACAGCAGCAGGAGCGGTGGTTGTTGGAGGAGTCGGCGGGATCGCCCGAAAAGCCGCCCGCTGCTGCCGGTCAGCGACGAGCATCGGCAACCTACCCGACCCGTCTTGAAACACGGACCGAGGAGTCCCAGTCGACTGCGAGTCGTTGGAGCCTTTCACTTTGCGAACTCCGACGGCAGAGCGAAAGCGAGAACGTGACACGTCGCCGCTCGGTGGGAGTTGGGCCGCTGTCGCAGCAGCCGCCGCAGTTGCTGCCGCCGTCGTCTAATCTCGTCGGTTGCTGCAGCATCAGCGGTGGTGGTGGCGGCGGCTCGCTTCTTTTTTTGTAACACGCGGCGTTTCGAAGCATCGTTCCCGGGTCGGGCCCGCGCGTTCGCGCTCGAAAGCGCGCATTCCCGCTCCGACTCAGGTGTAGCAGGCGGCCGGGGACCCGAAAGATGGCGATCCACGCCCGGTCGGGACGAAGCCAGAGGAAACTCTGGTGGAAGTCCGAAGCGCCTCTGACGTGCAAATCGATCGTCGGAACCGGGTGTAGGGGCGAAAGACCAATCGAGCCGTCTAGTAGCTGGTTCCCTCCGAAGTTTCCCTCAGGATAGCTGGCGCCAGCAGGAGAACGACACGCAATTCCGTCCGGTAAAGCGAACGACTGGAGGCCCCGGGGACGTTGACGGCCTCGATCTACTCTCGAACTCGGAACGGGCGAAACGGGCCGCTACTCCTCTCCCGAACGGAGGCGGCCGTTTACGAATCGTTGGGAATAATGATAATTATTTTGCGCGTTTCTTGCGACGAATGCACGGTGCCAAGTGGGCCACTTTTGGTAAGCAGAACTGGTGATGTGGGATGAACCGAACGTCCGGCTAAGGTGCCCTACGCTTCGCCCATTAGATCCCCGAAAGGGTGTCGGTCGATATAGACAGCAGGACGGTGGCCACGGAAGTCGGAATCCGCTCAGGAGTGTGTAACAACTTACCTGCCGAATCGACCGGCCCCGAAAATGGATGGCGCTGGAGCGAGCGACCGATGCCGGACCGGCCGGGCGACAGGTTGCGCGATCGCCGGCGAGGCGACTTTCCGATGCCCGGTCGAGTAGGAGGGCGCCGCGGCGTGCATGGAAGCCGCGGTCGCGAGCCCGGGTGAAGCCGACCGCGGGTGCAGATCTCGGTGGTAGTAGCAAATATTCGAACGAGACCTTCGAAGACCGAAGTGGAGAAGGGTTCCGTGCCAACGGCGGTCGAGCCCGGGTCAGTCGGTCCTAAGAAGCGGGCGAAAGCTTCCACGAAAGGCGCCGGATCCGTCACGAAAGCGGTTGTAGCAAATATAATAGCAGCAGCAGATGCGGCCGGCCTCGCATCGAAAGGGAATCGGGTTAATATTCCCGAACCCGAACTCGGAGAGTGCTCGTCCGGCGGTGGGAACGCGGCGCGCCGCTCCTAGCAGCGCGTTTGTCGTCGAAGCCGGCGGTCGGGCGAAGCAGCGGCAACGCAAGCGAGCCCGGAGACGTTGCCGGGAGCCCCGGGAAGAGTTCTCTCGACGAGTGCGAGGGGGCCCGGCCGCGGCTTACGAAACCGGCTGGATGGCGCCGGAAAGGCGAGGAGGAGGCGACGACGGCGATGTTGGCCGGCCGACGCCAGGAAGGAAGACGAGAGAGATATTGATGTTCGTGGAGCCGCAAAGCGTGCAGCACCGTCGGCCTAGTGCACTGTATTCGGGCGGACGCAGGCTGGGTGAAAACTGCGCGGTCGGCAGCTGCCAGAGAGAGAACGAGAAGGAAGCATAACGACAGCGGAAACGATTTGCGGGCTTCGTTCACCGCTGATGACGCCGCTTCTACTTGCTCGTTGCTCGGCTGAGGCTGAGGATGCACTGTTAGAGGGCCGACGATTGCGAGGGGGCCCGGCCGCGGCTTACGAAACCGGCTGGATGGCGCCGGAAAGGCGAGGAGGAGGCGAGAGAGATATTGAGGTTCGTGGAGCCGCAAAGCGTGCAGCACCGTCGGCCTAGCGCACTGTATTCGGGCGGACGCAGGCTGGGTGAAAACTGCGCGGTCGGCAGCTGCCAGAGAGAGAACGAGAAGGAAGCATAACGACAGCGGAAACGATTTGCGGGCTTCGTTCACCGCTGATGACGCCGCTTCTACTTGCTCGTTGCTCGGCTGAGGCTGAGGCTGCACTGTTAGAGGGCCGACGATTGCGAGGGGGCCCGGCCGCGGCTTACGAAACCGGCTGGATGGCGCCGGAAAGGCGAGGAGGAGGCGAGAGAGATATTGAGGTTCGTGGAGCCGCAAAGCGTGCAGCACCGTCGGCCTAGCGCACTGTATTCGGGCGGACGCAGGCTGGGTGAAAACTGCGCGGTCGGCAGCTGCCAGAGAGAGAACGAGAAGGAAGCATAACGTCAGCGGAAACGATTTGCGGGCTTCGTCCACCGCTGATGACGCCGCTTCTACTTGCTCGTTGCTCGGCTGAGGCTGCACTCTTAGAGGGCCGACGAGTGCGAGGGGGCCCGGCCGCGGCTTACGAAACCGGCTGGATGGCGCCGGAAAGGCGAGGAGGAGGCGACGACGACGGCGATGTTGGCCGGCCGACGCCAGGAAGGAAGACGAGAGAGATATTGATGTTCGTGGAGCCGCAAAGCGTGCAGCACCGTCGGCCTAGCGCACTGTATTCGGGCGGACGCAGGCTGGGTGAAAACTGCGCGGTCGGCAGCTGCCAGAGAGAGAACGAGAAGGAAGCATAACGACAGCGGAAACGATTTGCGTGCTTCGTTCACCGCTGATGACGCCGCTTCTACTTGCTCGTTGCTCGGCTGAGGCTGAGGCTGCACTGTTAGAGGGCCGACGATTGCGAGGGGGCCCGGCCGCGGCTTACGAAACCGGCTGGATGGCGTCGGAAAGGCGAGGAGGAGGCGACGACGACGGCGATGTTGGCCGGCCGACGCCAGGAAGGAAGACGAGAGAGATATTGATGTTCGTGGAGCCGCAAAGCGTGCAGCACCGTCGGCCTAGCGCACTGTATTCGGGCGGACGCAGGCTGGGTGAAAACTGCGCGGTCGGCAGCTGCCAGAGAGAGAACGAGAAGGAAGCATAACGACAGCGGAAACGATTTGCGTGCTTCGTTCACCGCTGATGACGCCGCTTCTACTTGCTCGTTGTTCGGCTGAGGCTGAGGCTGCACTGTTAGAGGGCCGACGATTGCGAGGGGGCCCGGCCGCGGCTTACGAAACCGGCTGGATGGCGCCGGAAAGGCGAGGAGGAGGCGACGACGACGGCGATATTGGCCGGCCGACGCCAGGAAGGAAGACGAGAGAGATATTGATGTTCGTGGAGCCGCAAAGCGTGCAGCACCGTCGGCCTAGCGCACTGTATTCGGGCGGACGCAGGCTGGGTGAAAACTGCGCGGTCGGCAGCTGCCAGAGAGAGAACGAGAAGGAAGCATAACGACAGCGGAAACGATTTGCGTGCTTCGTTCACCGCTGATGACGCCGCTTCTACTTGCTCGTTGCTCGGCTGAGGCTGAGGCTGCACTGTTAGAGGGCCGACGATTGCGAGGGGGCCCGGCCGCGGCTTACGAAACCGGCTGGATGGCGCCGGAAAGGCGAGGAGGAGGCGAGAGAGATATTGAGGTTCGTGGAGCCGCAAAGCGTGCAGCACCGTCGGCCTAGCGCACTGTATTCGGGCGGACGCAGGCTGGGTGAAAACTGCGCGGTCGGCAGCTGCCAGAGAGAGAACGAGAAGGAAGCATAACGACAGCGGAAACGATTTGCGGGCTTCGTCCACCGCTGATGACGCCGCTTCTACTTGCTCGTTGCTCGGCTGAGGCTGAGGCTGCACTGTTAGAGGGCCGACGAGTGCGAGGGGGCCCGGCCGCGGCTTACGAAACCGGCTGGATGGCGCCGGAAAGGCGAGGAGGAGGCGACGACGACGGCGATGTTGGCCGGCCGACGCCAGGAAGGAAGACGAGAGAGATATTGATGTTCGTGGAGTCGCAAAGCGTGCAGCACCGTCGGCCTAGCGCACTGTATTCGGGCGGACGCAGGGTGGGTAAAAACTGCGCGGTCGGCAGCTGCCAGAGAGAGAACGAGAAGGAAGCATAACGACAGCGGAAACGATTTGCGGGCTTCGTTCACCGCTGATGACGCCGCTTCTACTTGCTCGTTGCTCGTTGCTCGGCTGAGGCTGCACTCTTAGAGGGCCGACGAGTGCGAGGGGGCCCGGCCGCGGCTTACGAAACCGGCTGGATGGCGCCGGAAAGGCGAGGAGGAGGCGACGACGACGGCGATGTTGGCCGGCCGACGCCAGGAAGGAAGACGAGAGAGATATTGATGTTCGTGGAGCCGCAAAGCGTGCAGCACCGTCGGCCTAGCGCACTGTATTCGGGCGGACGCAGGCTGGGTGAAAACTGCGCGGTCGGCAGCTGCCAGAGAGACGACGACGACGGCGATGTTGGCCGGCCTGCGTCCGCCCGAATACAGTGCGCTAGGCCGACGGTGCTGCACGCTTTGCGGCTCCACGAACATCAATATCTCTCTCGTCTTCCTTCCTGGCGTCGGCCGGCCAACATCGCCGTCGTCGTCGCCTCCTCCTCGCCTTTCCGGCGCCATCCAGCCGGTTTCGTAAGCCGCGGCCGGGCCCCCTCGCACTCGTCGGCCCTCTAACAGTGCAGCCTCAGCCTCAGCCTCAGCCGAGCAACGAGCAAGTAGAAGCGGCGTCATCAGCGGTGAAAGAAGCCCGCAAATCGTTTCCGCTGTCGTTATGCTTCCTTCTCGTTCTCTCTCTGGCAGCTGCCGACCGCGCAGTTTTCACCCAGCCTGCGTCCGACCGTCAGCAGAAAGGAGAGGCGAGGACATCCCTTCCGGTCGGAGTGCTTGGCGTAGGCGAGGAAGAGGAGGAGGATACCGATCGGTCGATGGTGACAGCACGAACAGGCGGGCAGGCGGCTGTCGGCGGGCGAACGAGCGAATCTGACGCGGCGCGGGGCGCGGAACGACGGCGTCAGCGAGGGCGAGGGGCTCGTTACGAGGCGGCGGGCGGGTGGTCGGCGGAAGAATCGTGGACGCGCCGGCCGTGTAGAATCAATCGAGCGGCGGGTTAAGCGGGTCCGACCGTCAGCAGAAAGGAGAGGCGAGGACATCCCTTCCGGTCGGAGTGCTTGGCGTAGGCGAGGAAGAGGAGGAGGATACCGATCGGTCGATGGTGACAGCACGAACAGGCGGGCAGGCGGCTGTCGGCGGGCGAACGAGCGAATCTGACGCGGAACGACGGCGTCAGCGAGGGCGAGGGGCTCGTTACGAGGCGGCGGGCGGGTGGTCGGCGGAAGAATCGTGGACGCGCCGGCCGTGTAGAATCAATCGAGCGGCGGGTTAAGCGGGTCCGACCGTCAGCAGAAAGGAGAGGCGAGGACATCCCTTCCGGTCGGAGTGCTTGGCGTAGGCGAGGAAGAGGAGGAGGATACGGATCGGTCGATGGTGACAGCACGAACAGGCGGGCAGGCGGCTGTCGGCGGGCGAATCTGACGCGGCGCGGGGCGCGGAACGACGGCGTCAGCGAGGGCGAGGGGCTCGTTACGAGGCGGCGGGCGGGTGGTCGGTGGAAGAATCGTGGACGCGCCGGCCGTGTAGAATCAATCGAGCGGCGGGTTAAGCGGGTCCGACCGTCAGCAGAAAGGAGAGGCGAGGACATCCCTTCCGGTCGGAGTGCTTGGCGTAGGCGAGGAAGAGGAGGAGGAGGATACCGATCGGTCGATGGTGACAGCACGAACAGGCGGGCAGGCGGCTGTCGGCGGGCGAACGAGCGAACGAATCTGACGCGTCACGGGGCGCGGAACGACGGCGTCAGCGAGGGCGAGGGGCTCGTTACGAGGCGGCGGGCGGGTGGTCGGCGGAAGAATCGTGGACGCGCCGGCCGTGTAGAATCAATCGAGCGGCGGGTTAAGCGGGTCCGACCGTCAGCAGAAAGGAGAGGCGAGGATATCCCTTCCGGTCGGAGTGCTTGGCGTAGGCGAGGAAGAGGAGGAGGAGGATACCGATCGGTCGATGGTGACAGCACGAACAGGCGGGCAGGCGGCTGTCGGCGGGCGAACGAGCGAATCTGACGCGGCGCGGGGCGCGGAACGACGGCGTCAGCGAGGGCGAGGGGCTCGTTACGAGGCGGCGGGCGGGTGGTCGGCGGAAGAATCGTGGACGCGCCGGCCGTGTAGAATCAATCGAGCGGCGGGTTAAGCGGGTCCGACCGTCAGCAGAAAGGAGAGGCGAGGATATCCCTTCCGGTCGGAGTGCTTGGCGTAGGCGAGGAAGTGGAGGATACCGATCGGTCGATGGTGACAGCACGAACAGGCGGGCAGGCGGCTGTCGGCGTGGCGAGCGAGCTAATCTGACGCGGCGCGGGGCGCGGAACGACGTCGTCAGCGAAGGCGAGGTAGCTCACTACTAGGCGGGCGGGTGGTCGGCGGAAGAATCGAGGACACGCCGGCCGTGTAGAATCGATCGTGCGACGGGTTACGCGGGTCCGACCGTCGGAATTAATGAGAGGCTAAAACATTCCTTCCAGTCGGCGAACCCATCCGATCAACGACTACCCTACATAGTAGTCTGGACCCCCTTGGGGTATGAGGGTCACCTAGAGGGTGACTATTCCCCCGCACCCCGAGCCGCAAACTCGCGAACTCGGGAACTCGGACCCCGAAACGGGTACGCTAGCGGCCGCGTGGTTCGTATCGCAGCCGACACATCGGCCTTTCCATCGAGCCGCGGCGGTTCGGCGGCGGCAGTCCGCCGCCGAGGCGTACGCATTCTCTTTGCTCGCTCCCAATCGCTTCCTTCTCGCTGCTACTTCCGCCGCTGTTGCCGCCGCCACGACTCGCTCGGCCTGCTTCTTCTTTCTCGTCCGCCTAGGCCGCCGTGTAACACACACACAGACACACACACACTCCCGGCCGACAGCGCTTTCGATCGCAAACTCACGGGTACGGTACCAACCGCGTGGCTCGTATCGCAGCCGACACGTCGGCATTTCAATCGAACCGGCGGTTCGGCGGCGGCCGTCCGCCGCCGAGGCGTCCGCATTCTCTTTGCTCGCTGCCAATCGCTTCCCTCTCGCTGCCGCTTGCTGCTGCTTCTTCCTCTTCTTCTTCTTTCTCGTCCGCCTTGGCCGCCGTGTAACACACACACAGACACACACACTCCCGGTCGACAGCGCTTTCGATCGCCAACATACGGGTACGCTACCGGCCGCGTGGCTCGTAAGGCTGCCGATACGTAGGCCTTTCCATCGCACCGGCGGTTCGGCTGCGGCCGTCCGCCGCCGAGGCGTCCGCATTCTCTTTGCTCGCTCACAATCGCTTCCTTCTCGCTGCCGCCACGACTCGCTCGGCCTGCTTCTTCTGCTTCTTCATCTTCTTCCTTCTCGTCCGCCTTGGCGGCCGCGTGGCTCCTATTGCAGCCGACGCGTCGGCCTTTCCATCTCGCCGGCGGCAGTCCGCCGCCGAGGCGTCCGCATTCTTTTTGCTCGCTCCCAATCGCTTCCTTCTCGTCCGCCTAGTCCGCCGGCTAGGCCGCACACACTCCCGGCCGACAGCGCTTTCGATCGCAAACTCACGGGTACGGTACCGGCCGCGTGGCTCGTATCGCAGCCGACACGTCGGCCTTTCCATCGCGGTGCCGGCGGTTCGGCGGCGGCAGTCCGCCGCCGAGGCGTCGCTCTCAATTCGGCCTCTTTCGATCGGCTCTGCGGGTACGCGGCGGCGCCCGGCCGGCCGGCCGCCGGCCGACCGTCTGCCTTTCAATCGGCTGCGGTTCGGGGTGCGGGTCATAGGGTACGACCGTCCGATCGACGACTACCCTACATAGTAGTCTGGACCCCCTTGGGGTATGAGGGTCACCTAGAGCCTGACTATTCCGCCGGGCCCCGACCCGCAAACTCGCGAATCGGGAATCGGGCCCCGTCACGGGTACGGTAGCGGCCGCGTGGCTCGTATCGCAGCGCCGACACGTCGGCCTTTCCATCTAGCCGGCGGCCGTCCGCCGCCGAGGCGTCCGCATTCTCTTTACTTGCTGCCAATCGCTTCCTTCTCGTCCGCCTAGTCCGCCGGCTAGGCCGCACACACTCCCGGCCGACAGCGCTTTCGATCGCAAACTCACGGGTACGGTACCGGCCGCGTGGCTCGTATCGCAGCCGACACGTCGGCCCTTCCATCGCGGTGCCGGCGGTTCGGCGGCGGCAGTCCGCCGCCGAGGCGTCGCTCTCAATTCGGCCTCTTTCGATCGGCTCTGCGGGTACGCGGCGGCGCCCGGCCGACCGTCTGCCTTTCAATCGGCTGCGGTTCGGGGTGCGGGTCATAGGGTACGACCGTCCGATCGACGACTACCCTACATAGTAGTCTGGACCCCCTTGGGGTATGAGGGTCACCTAGAGCCTGACTATTCCGCCGGGCCCCGACCCGCAAACTCGCGAATCGGGAATCGGGCCCCGTCACGGGTACGGTAGCGGCCGCGTGGCTCGTATCGCAGCGCCGACACGTCGGCCTTTCCATCTAGCCGGCGGCCGTCCGCCGCCGAGGCGTCCGCATTCTCTTTACTCGCTGCCAATCGCTTCCTTCTCGTCCGCCTAGTCCGCCGGCTAGGCCGCACACACTCCCGGCCGACAGCGCTTTCGATCGCAAACTCACGGGTACGGTACCGGCCGCGTGGCTCGTATCGCAGCCGACACGTCGGCCTTTCCATCGCGGTGCCGGCGGTTCGGCGGCGGCAGTCCGCCGCCGAGGCGTCGCTCTCAATTCGGCCTCTTTCGATCGGCTCTGCGGGTACGCGGCGGTGCCCGGCCGGCCGGCCGCCGGCCGACCGTCTGCCTTTCAATCGGCTGCGGTTCGGGGTGCGGGTCATAGTTACGACCGTCCGATCGACGACTACCCTACATAGTAGTCTGGACCCCCTTGGGGTATGAGGGTCACCTAGAGCCTGACTATTCCGCCGGGCCCCGACCCGCAAACTCGCGAATCGGGAATCGGGCCCCGTCACGGGTACGGTAGCGGCCGCGTGGCTCGTATCGCAGCGCCGATACGTCGGCCTTTCCATCTAGCCGGCGGCCGTCCGCCGCCGAGGCGTCCGCATTCTCTTTACTCGCTGCCAATCGCTTCCCTCTCGCTGCCGCTTGCTGCTGCTTCTTCCTCTTCTTCTTCTTTCTCGTCCGCCTTGGCCGCCGTGTAACACACACACACAGACACACACACTCCCGGTCGACAGCGCTTTCGATCGCCAACTTACGGGTACGCTACCGGCCGCGTGGCTCGTAAGGCAGCCGATACGTAGGCCTTTCCATCGCACCGGCGGTTCGGCTGCGGCCGTCCGCCGCCGAGGCGTCCGCATTCTCTTTGCTCGCTCACAATCGCTTCCTTCACGCTGCCGCCACGACTCGCTCGGCCTGCTGCTTCGGCTTCTTCATCTTCTTCCTTCTCGTCCGCCTTGGCGGCCCGTATCGCAGCCGACACGTCGGCCTTTCCATCTCGCCGGCGGCAGTCCGCCGCCGAAGCGTCCGCATTCTTTTTGCTCGCTCCCAATCGCTTCCCTCTCGTCCGCCTAGTCCGCCGGCTAGGCCGCACACACTCCCGGCCGACAGCGCTTTCGATCGCAAACTCACGGGTACGGTACCGGCCGCGTGGCTCGTATCGCAGCCGACACGTCGGCCTTTCCATCGCGGTGCCGGCGGTTCGGCGGCGGCAGTCCGCCGCCGAGGCGTCGCTCTCAATTCGGCCTCTTTCGATCGGCTCTGCGGGTACGCGGCGGCGCCCGGCCGGCCGGCCGCCGGCCGACCGTCTGCCTTTCAATCGGCTGCGGTTCGGGGTGCGGGTCATAGGGTACGACCGTCCGATCGACGACTACCCTACATAGTAGTCTGGACCCCCTTGGGGTATGAGGGTCACCTAGAGCCTGACTATTCCGCCGGGCCCCGACCCGCAAACTCGCGAATCGGGAATCGGGCCCCGTCACGGGTACGGTAGCGGCCGCGTGGCTCGTATCGCAGCGCCGACACGTCGGAGCGCTCCGTCCTCAATAGGGGTCTGCGCTTCATCCCACTCACTCCATCCTGCAAGGAATTTCAAACCCGTGCTGATGTCCACAGCTTTGTGCGCCGCGTTAGGTTGGGTGCGCTTTTCCATAACACACCACCCGCACCCAACGAGGACTGCTTCACTGACCTGGGCCGACGACCATCCCAGTGGACGCCTGCTCCTGGCCAGTTCCAGGCAGTTGATCTTTTCGCGGGCGCCTGCCAACGCGCTGTGGGCCAGTTTAACTTTTCCAGGCGTCCATCTCGACTCAACATTTCCCCAGCCGAACTCTCGGCCCTTCGATCCCTCCGACGCCGCACGGACATCATCATAAAACCGGCTGATAAGGGTGGAGCCGTGGTAGTATGGCGCGCGGACCTCTACGAGGCCGAAGCTCTCCGTCAACTTCGAGATACCTCATTCTACCGCCCTCTGCCCTCCGACCCCACGCCCAGCTACCAACAGACTGTGTCCTCCACTATCCATGACCTCATCCTCTCCTCCCGTCTCCCCGCCACCGCCTCCAACCTTATTGTTCGCACCCCACGCACCCCCACCATTTACTTCCTCCCCAAGATCCATAAACCGAACAACCCTGGCCGCCCCATCGTCTCCGCCTGCAACTGCCCCACCGAGCTTATCTCAAAATACCTAGACCGTGTCCTCGCCCCCCCTAGTGGCTTCTCTCCCTTCCCACATTCATGACACTAACCACGCGCTTCGTCTATTCAACTCTTTCTCTTTCCCTCCCGGCCCTTCTAAGCTTCTCTTCACTCTAGACATTCAGAGCCTCTATACAGTGATCCCCCACGACGAGGGGCTGCGTGCCCTGAAGTTTTTTCTAGACCAACGCCCCAACCCACAACCCGACACCTCCACACTCATTCCTCTGGCCGAACTTGTCCTATCTCTCAACTGCTTCTCGTTCGCGGGAGATATCTACCAGCAAACCTCGGGAGTGGCCATGGGGACGAGAATAGGCCCCAACTACGCGAACCTCTTCGTTGGTTATGTTGAGGCCCAAATATTCTCCAGTTTCACTGGTCCCACTCCCGAACTATACGGTCGGTATATCGACGACTGTATCGGTGCCACCTCACTCTCCCGCGAACATCTTGACTCGTTCCTCTCTTTCGTTCAGTCTTTCCATCCTGCCCTCCACTTCTCCTGTACTGTCTCTGACACCTCTGTCCCCTTTCTCGACATTTCGGTCAGCATCCTCCACTCCGCCCTTAGCACCTCCATCCACTACAAACACACAGACTCACACTCCTATCTCAACTTCTCCTCCTCCCACCCTAGACACACAAAACTTTCTATCCCCTATTCCCAATTCCTCCGTCTACGCAGACTTTGTAGCGACAGCCATGACTTTGAGACTCAGTCTCAACTCATGGCTCACCACTTTAGCCTGCGTGGATATCCACCCACCACCATCCACACCGCCCTTGCCAGAGCACGTTCTGTGGACCGTGCATCTGCTCTCTCCCCCCGAACCCGCCCTGCCGTTTCCCGCCTCCCTTTTCCCCTCACCTACCATCCCACCACCCTACCCCTCCAACGCTCCATTCTCCGAGCTTTTCGGCGCCTCCAGTCCGACCCCTCCACCTCCCACATCTTCCCTAATCGACCCCTCCCCTCCTTCAAACGAGCCCACAACCTACGGGACCTCTTGGTCCACAGCTTCTTCCCCAACCCAACCTCCCAACCTGGCTCGTTCCCCTGCTCCCGCCCACGCTGCCGCACTTGCCCTTACCTCTCCAACACCACCCTCCTCAACAGCACCCATCACCGACCCTATCGCATCACCGACTCCTTCACCTGCACGTCTACCAACATCATATATTGCCTCTCCTGCTCTCTCTGCCAATCCCTGTACATCGGACAAACGGGGCGCCGCCTGGCTGACCGATTCGCGGAACACCTCCGAGATATCAACGTCGGCAATGACACCCCGGTGTCACGCCACTTCCGTTCTGCCGGCCACTCCTTGCGGCAACACCTGTCTGTGTTTGGATTGTCCATGCACAGGGGGGGGCCATCCGGACTCCCGTTTGCGCCGTGAACAGGGATTAATCTTCTATCTTCGCTCCTTTGCGCCACATGGGCTCAACTCCCCTCCACTCTTCATCTAACCCCCTCCTCCTGTTTCTCTCCCCCACCCACCCTCCCTCCTACCACCCATCTCTCCCCTCCCCCACCTCCTGCTCCGATTCCTACTCCTTTGTAGTCTCTTCACCTCTCTTCATACTTCTCTCCACTCCCACTTCTCTTCACCCCTACTCTTTCTCTCCTCTCTCTTACTCTCTCTCACTCTCTTCTCTCCTACTCCCCCCTCTCTCACTCTTACTCTCTACACTCTTACTCTCCTACTCTCTACACTCTTACTCTCTTACTCTCTCACCCTTACTCTCTCACCCTTACTCTCTCACTCTCTTCCCCTCTCTCTCACTCTCTTTCTCTTCCTCTCTTTCTCCCCCATACCCCTCTTCCCTCTCTCTCACTCTCTTTCTCTTCCTCTCTTTCTCCCCCCCATACCCACCTTCCCCCTCTTTCTCTCCCCCCATACCCACCTTCCCCCTCTCTTAATCCACCTTCCCTCTCTTATACCCACCCTCTCTCCTCTCTTCCTCTCCCCTCCCAACCCATCTTCCCCTTCTCCCTCCTCGTCAACACCCTCTCATAAGCTCATCCCACCACACCCCAACACACTCCTACTCTACCTTCCCACTCCACCCCATCCAATTCCTTACACCCACCACCCACCCCTACCCACATACCCCACCCTACCCACAGACCCCTACCTCTACCCCACCCTCAGGCTAACCCACACTCCACCCATGCCTTCACCACCTCCCAACACCCTCACATCACACCACACCAATACCCTCGCATCACACCACGCACACCACACCAATACCCTCGCATCACACCACGCACACACTACAACTGACCAACTACTTTCTCCCTTTCTCCCTTCCCCATTTTCACACTACATACGTCAAGATCACCAGCATTCTACCTCCCACACACAGCCCCTCGTTCCCGTCACCGTTTGTTATCTCCCCCTTTCTTAGCTCTCCTGAAATAAGAATTTCTAACTTCCGGTCAGTCATTGTTATGATCGGCCATTATTATGATTGACCGTTGACTAAACACTATTCAATTTTTTTTTCTCCGTGTTTTTCTCCTTGTCTCCGTATTCTTTCTGTTGAAGAGCGTAGCTCGAAACGTCAAAGACTTTCCGTATTCCCGAGCGTCATACTAATATATACTTTTGTTATTTACACAACCTGTCCTCGTCTGTTGTTATTATTTGTATATTCTCCCATATATATATATATATATATATATATATATATATATATATATATATACACACACACACACACACACAGGGTTGACCAAAAGTCACCTGACAGTAAATCAAAACCTTTTAATTCCAAGATTAAAACAAGAAATTATTTTATATAAGACTTCGCTAATAAATAGACAAATGATGAGAAAAAAAATGGTGATTTTAACTCACAGCATTCAGTTATTAAACATTCATAATTAGAATGAATAAATAAAATTGAATAGTAAGTATTTATGGAATTTTGATTTATTGTCAGATGACTTTTGGCCAACCCTGTATATAAGATAGATATGGCTGGTCAATGGGGCTACCCTGGGTTTCACGTCCTGAAGAAATGCACTTAGCATTTCCTCAGACCCTAGGCCAGTGGTCACTCTAGCAAGTGGCCACTCTAGAAAATGTGTGTGTGTGGGTGTCTGAATATGAGGGTTTCTCTCATAATATCTACAGCAGTAAAGTTTGTTCTCACACAATATCCACGTTTAAACAGGGATAAATATTACTTCTCATTAAATACTGCCCCTGTTGCTAACATACATACATACATACATACATGCATGCATAAAGAAGAGTGAATTTTGCGCCAAAAGCCTATGTGAGTTTCTCTCATGGTAAATACCACTGTGTGGAGGTGCTATGGCCCAGTGGTTAGGGCAGCGGACTCGCGTACGGAGGATCGCGGTTTCGATTCCCAGACCGGGCGTTGTGAGTGTTTATTGAGTGAAAACGCCTAAAGCTCCACGAGGCTCCGACAGGGGGTGGTGGCGAACCCTGCTGTACTCTTCCACCACAACTTTCTCTCACTCTTTCTTCCTGTTTCTGTTGTGCCTGTAATTCAAAGGGTCAACCTTGTCACACTGTGTCACGCTGAATCTCCCCAAGAACAACGTTAAGGGTACACGTGTCTGTGGAGTGCTCAGCCACTTGCACGTTAATTTCACGAGCAGGCTGTTCCGTTGATCGGATCAACTGGAACCCTCGACATCGTAAGCGATGGAGTGCCAACAACAATAGCACTGTATAGTTTGTTCTAAGAGAACATCCACATTTACATGGGGATAAATACTACATTTCGGTATTAATACGGCTTCTGTTGCTAATGCATAATTTTTTTTTTTTTTAGTTTGTTTAAATCAGAAAATTTTAATTTTATTTTATTAGAACATTTGAATTCAATGGAACGGGAAAGAAGAGAGATAATAGAGGAAAAGAAAGAAAAGGAAAAGTGTGGGGTGGGTGGGGTGTAAAGCAGGGGAGGAGCGAGAGACCACATACCCCAGAGCAAATGGCAGGTTCAGCCGCACCATAATAACCACCATGTCTTTGCTACGGAGAATGACCAGCGACATTCCCTGTAGCAGTCACTCCACCACATGGAGCTCATTTCTCCGACGGGGCGCAGTTTTCCATATTTAGTGGAGGAAATCGGTGGTACGGCGTCCTAGAACACCTAACGGCGATCGACACAAAGTGAGAGTTGTCGGTCAAGCCCTTTACTTAATAATTGATAACACAAGGAACAGAGGTGCAAGGGACATAACTCAGTGGAAGCACAACGAAGCATTCCTTATTCAATAGAATTGGAAATTAAGTCTCCAAAAGCTGTTATCTTTATGGACGGGTTTGTTTTAAACACAGAAGATTATGATTCTGCAGAATATTAAAAAGAGTGTGTGATTTTTTTCTTACTTTTTTTTTTTTTGTAACTTTACAGTTTTTACTTTATTTCGAAACTGTTCAGATTTAAATTTCAAATCTCAGAATATTTTTCTTCGAAATATGCAAATATGCGTGACTTTTTAAAACATATTAGAAAAAATTTTTGAATGAGAGAAGTTAAAACAAGAAAATTACGGAAAGGGAGGAAACAAAATACCCACTTAAAATTTTCTTTCATTCTTTCTATCTATATTTCTTTCTTTCTTTATTTATTTATTTATTTGCAACATCGTTATATACGCTGCTCAAAACATACACGTTCGATTAAATTGAGCCATTTGACGCATAGCCTATTGGTTAGAGTGTTGCACTCACGATCATAAGATTGTAAGTTCAATTCCCGGACCGGGCAGTGCGTTGTGTGTCATGTGTCTTGCATGTGCAACTTGATGGAATTGGAAAGACAAAGACACATGCAACACTTTATCCACCATATGCAGTTCTGCAACAGTCTTCAGGGTTAAATCTTGGTTCGCTTGCTCAATTTTTGAAAGAGCTTTTGCCCATACTTCTGTATCTTCGTTTGCTGTAAGGCCTTGTACACAAAAATTAGGCACTTAAAGAACTTACTCCTGAGATGCTTTAATTTTAAAAATTTCATACATTCTGTGGACTGTTTCTGCATACGTAATGAAGTCATCATCCTCTTTTTTTAGTACAATTCCAACACTCCGTTTGAGTGTTAGATAGAGAAGTTTTATCACCAAACGTGTTAGACACCTGGCCTTGCTAGTTACAGTCAAACCGTCCAACTCATGCCACGTTGGAAAATGGACGTTAAATGCTGCTGGTTGTGCCATGGTAATAACCTGGTGTTAGGACTCAACATATATATATTCTCCAGACTGAAGTGTCAGTCGAGTACAGAGTAGTAATAAGAAATTAGAATGGCAAAAGAATAAAACAATTGTTTTATGAAATCCATTAGCTAACAGCTGTTTCTGCTATAGGATGCAATACACACTTAATTGAATGCTTCAATATCACCCTGTAGCTTCATTGGAGCTTCGAACATGCAGTATTCTATTCGTTTGTCATTCTGACTTCTTATATATCATCTCCTCCAAAGCCCCTTCCCCTCTCAAAGGATTTTTGTCTTGCAAATTACTTGGTAACCCTGCCAATGCTAATGCCATGTAAAGAACATCCAGCCCATACAGTAAAGTGGTTGGCATTTGAAAGGGCATCCAGTTGTAAAAGCCATGCCAAAACTGACCTTGCCTTTGCTTGTGCCATGTAAAAAGCACTCAGTCCACTCTGTGGGGTGGTTGGTGTTCGGAAGGGCATTCAGCCGTAAAAACCATGCCAAATTAGACATAGAAGTCTGGTGCAGGCTCCTGTTAAACCGTCCAACCATATATATATATATATATATATATATATATATATATGTATGTATACATATTTATGTATACATTATATATACATATATATATATATATATATATATATATATGTATACATATTTATGTATACATTATATATACATATATATATATATATATATATATATATATATATATATATGTATACATATTTATGTATACATTATATATACATATATATATATATATATATATATATATATATATATATATATATATATATATATATATACATTTATATATATATATATACATATATTTAATCTTCTATCTTCGCTCCTTTGCGCCACATGAGCTCAACTCCCCTCCACTCTTCATCTAACCCCCTCCTCCTGTCTCTCTCCCCCACCCTCCCTCCTACCACCCATCTCTCCCCTCCCCCACCTCCTGCTCCGACTCCTATTTCTTTGTACGTCTCTTCACCTCTCTTCATACTTCTCTCCACTCCCACTTCTCTTCACCCCTACTCTTTCTCTCCTCTCTCTTACTCTCTCTCACTCTCTTCTCTCCTACTCCCCCCTCTCTCACTCTTACTCTCTACACTCTTACTCTCCTACTCTCTACACTCTTACTCTCTTACTCTCTCACCCTTACTCTCTCACTCTCTTCCCCTCTCTCTCACTCTCTTTCTCTTCCTCTCTTTCTCCCCCCATACCCCTCTTCCCTCTCTCTCACTCTCTTTCTCTTCCTCTCTTTCTCCCCCCCCATACCCACCTTCCCCTCTTTCTCTCCCCCCATACCCACATTCCCCCTCTCTCAATCCACCTTCCCTCTCTTATACCCACCCTCTCGCCTCTCTTCCTCTCCCCTCCCATACCCATCTTCCCCCTCTCTTACATCCACCTTCCCCTTCTCCCTCCTCCTCAACACCCCCTCTTAAGCTCATCCCACCACACCCCAACACACTCCTACTCTACCTTCCCACTCCACCCCATCCAATTCCTTACACCCACCACCCACCCCTACCCACATACCCCACCCCTACCCACATACCCCACCCTACCCACAGACCCCTACCTCTACCCCACCCTCAGCCTAACCCACACTCCACCCATGCCTTCCCCACCTCCCAACACCCTCACATCACACCACACCAATACCCTTGCATCACACCACACCAATACCCTCGCATCACACCACACACACACTACAACTGACCAACTACTTTCTCCCTTTCTCCCTTCCCCATTTTCACACTACATACATCAAGATCACCAGCATTCTAGCTCCCACACACACCCCCTCGTTCCCGATCACCGTTTGTTATCTCCCCCTTTCTTAGCTCTCCTGAAATAAGAATTTCTAACTTCCGGTCAGTCATTGTTATGATCGGCCATTATTATGATTGACTGTTGACTGAACACTATTCAATTTTTTTTCTCCGTGTTTTTCTCCTTGTCTCCGTATTCTTTCTGTTGAAGAGCGTAGCTCGAAACGTCAAAGACTTTCCGTATTCCCGAGCGTCATACTAATATATACTTTTGTTATTTACACCACCTGTCCTCGTCTGTTGTTATTATTTGTATATTCTCCCATATATATATATATATACATACATATATATATATATACATACATATATATATATATACATACATATATATATATATATATATATATATATATATATATATATATATATATATATATATATACACACATACATATATATATATACATATATATATACATATACACATAGATATATATATATATAAACATATATATATATATATATATATATATATATATACATCATCATCATCATCATCATCATCGTTTAACGTCCGCTTTCCATGCTACCATGGGTTGGACGATTTGACTGAGGACTGGTGAAACCGGATGGCAACACCAGGCTCCAATCTAATTTGGCAGAGTTTCTACAGCTGGATGCCCTTCCTAACGCCAACCACTCAGAAAGTGTAGTTAGTGCTTTTACGTGTCACCCGCACGAAAATGGCCACGCTCGAAATGGTGTCTTTTATGTGCCACCCGCACAAGCCAGTCCAGGGGCACTGGCAACGATCTCACTCGAAAATCCTACGGGAGCCAGTCAGGCGGTACTGGCAACGGCCACGCTCAAAATGGTGCATCTCATGTGCCACCCGCACAAGAGCCAGTCCAGGGGCACTGGCAACGATCTTACTTGGCTTGCCGGGTCTTCTCACGCACAGCACATTTCCAAAGGTCTCGGTCAGTAGTCATCGCCTCGGTGAGGCCCAATGTACGAAGGTCTTGCCTCACCACCTCAGCCCAGGTCTTCCTGGGCCTACCTCTTCCACGGGTTCCCTCAACTGTTAGGGTGTGGCACTTTTTCACGCAGCTATCCTCATCCATTCTCACCACATGTCCATACCAGCGCAATCGTCTCTCTTGCACACCACAACTGATGCTTCTAATGTTCAGCTTTTCTCTCAAGATACTTACACTCTGACGGGTATTCACATTGACATTACACATCCAACGGAGCATACTGGCTTCATTCTTTGCGAGCTTACGTATGTCCTCAGCAGTTACAGCCCATGTTTCACTGCCATGTAGCATGGCTGTTCGTACGCATGCGTCATACAGTCTGCCTTTTACTCTGAGTGAGAGTCCCTTTGTTGCCAGCAGGGGTAAGAGCTCTCTAAACTTTGCCCAGGCTATTCTTATTCTAGCAGCTACACTTTCAGCGCACCCACCCCCACTACTAACTTGGTCGCCCAGATAGCGGAAGCTATCGACTACCTCTAGTTTTTCACCCTGGAATGAGATAGAAGTTGTTTCCTGTTTGTTTACAGTCTTTATTGCACCTTAACATCTGCCACAAACAAAAACTAACTTGCTAGTTAACCTGCCTTTGATGTTGCTGCACCTCTTATGTGTCCATAGCTTGCACCGGGTACATCTTATAGAGTTACTACCTACTCCTTTTCTACATACTGAGCAGGGCCATCTACCTGAAGGGGTTTGTGTTTTATCTACCTTCCTACTTATTAGGATTTTGGTTTTTGCTAGGTTGACTCTAAGGCCCTTCGATTCTAGTCCTTGCTTCCACACCTTAAACTTCTCCTCTAGTTCTGATAGTGACTCCGCAATTAGGGCAAGGTCATCAGCATAGAGGAGCTCCCAGGGGCAACCTGTCTTGAACTCCTCTGTGATTGCCTGGAGGACTATGATAAATAAGAGGGGGCTGAGGACGGAACCTTGGTGGACCCCTACCTCTACCCGGAATTCATTGCTGTACTCATTTCCAACCCTCACCTTACTGGCAGCATCTCTGTACATGGCTCGCACAGCTCTCACTAACCATTCTTCTATCCCAAGTTTCCTCATTGACCACCAGATAAGGGATCGGGGGACCCTGTCAAAGGCTTTCTCCATGTCAACGAAAGCCAGGTACAGAGGTTTATCCTTAGCTAGGTATTTCTCCTGCAACTGTCTCACTAGAAATAAACCATCAGTAGTGCTTTTACCTGGCACGAACCCAAACTGCATCTCATCTAAATTGATTCGCTCCCTAATTAGTTGGGCTATGACCCTCTCTGTAACTTTCATAACTTGATCTGACAGCTTGATGCCTCTGTAATTATTTGTATCTAAAGCGTCACCTTTACCTTTGTAGCAGTTGACTATGATGCTGCTACACCAGTCATTGGGTATGACTCCTTCGTGTATCACCTGGTTCGTAATACGGGTGACTAGGCTATAGCCAACACTGCCAGATATTTTGAGCATCTCTGCAGTGATTCCTGGTGGGCCGGGGGCTTTCCCGGTCTTCATACTCTTAATTGCTTTATCTACCCTGGTACTATCAACTCGGATAGCTGGTCCCTCTATTGGGTTGACATACGGCAGGCTCTCTTTCTCCCATTCATTCTCTTTATTAAGCAATCTATCATAGTGGCATCTCCAGACCTCTTTCTTTGCATCCTCATTTAGTGCAAGCGTACCATCATCCATGCGAACACATTTCTCTCCTACAACATCACTATTCTCTCTCCTACACTGTCTTGCAACACGAAATACCTCGAGTCTTTGGTCCTCACGGCGCAGGACATTGGCAAATCTTTCCTTATCTGCTTCCCCTCTGGCTAAATAAACCTGTCGCCTAGCCTCCCTTCTGGCACATTGGTACAATTCCCTGCTACCACCGTTCTTCCAGTCCTTCCAAGCCTGTTTCTTTTGTCTAATAGCCCTGTCTACCTCCTTGTTCCACCACCACATTACTCTGGGTCGGGAGGGGACCTTACACCACCCACAAATCTGGTCGGTGGCTTTCAACAGGTTGTCCCGCAGAAATCTCCAATTGTCTTCCACGTTGTATGATGCTATATCCCCTTCTATTTCGTTAAATGCTTCAAGTAACTTGTCTCTAAGTCTCTGTCCGTTTGCAGGGTCTTTAAGCTTCCACACCCTTCTCCTCCAAGCCTGTCTAGTTCTGGGCACCCATTTTGCCTTGAACCCAAAGTCGCTAACTACTAATCTATGTTGTGGGGTACATTCTTCGCCAGGGTAGGTTTTGGCATTTATAAGCCGCCCTCTTTCCCTATTTCTGGCGAGGATGTAGTCGATTTGGCTAGAGTGTCTGCCGGAGCGGTAGGTGACGAGGTGACTGGCAGGTTTCCTGAAGTTGGTATTGCAGACCATAAGATCGGTTGCATCACAGAACTCCAGCAGTCTGGTTCCCTCCTCGTTGCGGGAACCGAAGCCATAGCCTCCATGTATGCCATGGAAGCCTCCAGCAAGACGTCCGACATGACCGTTGAAGTCTCCAGCCACAAAGAGAAGGTCCCTATCACTCGTCGACGAGGTAGTTTGCAAGAGGGTGTCATAGAATTGGTCTTTCAGACCATCTGGTAGCCCCGGTTGAGGTGCATAGGCTGAGATGACAGTAGCTAATCTATGATGAAGCACTAGTCTGATCTTAAGTACTCTGTCACTTACTCTAACGACCTCGATTACCTTATCCACCCATTTCTCCGCTAGAAGTATTCCTACGCCCCCGACCCCGTCAGTGTTCCCTGCCCAGAAAATCTTGTACCTGTGTTCTTTGCCTGTGAGGAACCTCGCAGAACCTCCTCTCCATCTTACTTCCTGGATGCAGCACATATCTACGCGTCTCCGTTCAAGCATCTCAACAATTTCACCAGATCTACCTTTCAGCGTGCCGACGTTGAGAGTGCCAATCCTAACAGTATGGGTGTTGGGGGTGTGGGCCTGTAGCCTGGGAAGGGGAAAAGCAGTGTCGTGTACCTGAAAAGAAAACTTGCAATTGGAAGAATTCATAAGCAAAACAGTACCTACAACCTGCAAACATTTCTCAAAATTAATGCGCTACCCAAAGGTAGGGGAGAGGATGGCCAAGGCCACTAGATGGGTTCCGGGAGACAGCCGAGGATGACAGGATGACAGAGGAATGCACTTCCGGTGGAGGGGGTGGGAGGGCGGGTGTACCATCAGCGAGGAGATAGGGCTCTTAATCGTAGATTTTAAATATTTGAGAGACAACAATGCATAAATCGTAATTTTTAAAAGAGCAATGAAATCTAGGTGAATAGAATATATACGTAGCATGAATTTAGGAAGCTTAGAAAATGAATAAGTATGAATTTAAGACAAAAACTGAATTCAATTGAATTTCATGGAGAGAAACAAGATAAATAATAGAGGGCAGACTAAAGCGCGAAGGTATGAGATGTTTGAGGCCGTAAATAAATAAAAATCTCTATCTTATCTGCATCTTGGAGACTTCGTCGTAGTATGTCAGCGGAGAAGAGATTGAGATAATTTAGAATGGATTTCTCATTTATATATACCCAGAACCTGAAGACCTTAAGGAAAAACTACGAGAGAGAGAGAGAGAGAGAGAGACTGATTTAGAGAGGATGGAGGGGTAGACAGAGGCATGGCGGGAGAAAAGATCATCATCATCATCATCATCATATATATATATATATATATATATATATATATATATAAAGAGAGAGAGAGGGGGCACCAGTCAAGCAGCACATCACGCTGTAATTCTTGGGCTGAGAAATCAACACTTAAAAGCCATAATTTTAAGGAGCGATAAGAATTTTTGAATAAAGGAAAATATATATATAAATATATATATATAAATATATATATATAAATATATATATATAAATATACATATATATATATATATAAATATATATATGTATAAATAAATATATATATATATATAAATAAATATATATATATATATATAAATAAATATATATATACATATAAATAAATATATATATACATATATATAAATATATATATATATAAATATACATATATATATATATATATAAATATATATATATATATATATATATATATATATACATATATATAAATATATATATATATATAAATATATATACATATATATAAATAAATATATATATCTCTATAAATAAATATATATATATAAATATATATATATATATATATATATAGAAATAAATATATATATATATATATATATATATAGAAATAAATATATATACATATATAGAAATAAATATATATATATCTATATATATATAAAAATATATATATGAATAAATAAATATATATATATTAAAATATTTAAATAAATAAATATATATATATTAAAATATTTAAATAAATATATATATATTAAAATAATTAAATAAATAAATATATATATATATTAAAATATTTAAATAAATAAATATATATATATATTAAAATATTTAAATAAATATATATATATTAAAATAATTAAATAAATAAATATATATATATCACACCCATATTCCTACTGAATCTCCGGGGCTATTACGAACAGGCGGCAAAGACAAGTTCCTATACTTGAAAGACCTAGTAACATGCAATCAAGCAATATGCATGGTGCTTACCGAAACGCATCTAACACCTAATATAGCAGATGCCGAGATAAATATACCAGAGTATGCCGTACTCCGAACAGACAGAAGGGATAGAAGTCATGGGGGAGTTGCAATGTACATCAGAGAAGATGTCACACCCCTACTACTACTATCACACTCAAACTCTGTATGTGATACTTTAATAGTACACATAAAACAAATTGATGTAGTTGTATGCTCAACATACCGTCCACCAAATACCGCAAAGCAGGAAGGTAAATTTGAGGACAGCCTCAGACGCATAGAAGAGGTCCTGACAAATCTGGACCAACACATCAATATACTTTTCCTAGGCGACTTTAACCTCCCAAATGTTAAATGGCCTGAAGGTCACATCCTCTCTGGGATGTCACTGCATGAACAAAGCCAGGCAAAATCATTGCTAGAACTATCCAACATGCTGTTCATGGAACAAGTGATACTCCAACCAACCAGGGGAAGCAATATTTTGGATCTCTGCTTCACAAACAATGTGAGCCTAATCCATAATGTGAAAATAATGCCCACATCTCTCTCAGATCATAACATTATAGAATTAACTATGTATGGTCCTAGACAACCCACTGACACCCACCCCACCAGGAGGACTCAAGCAATATCCAACCTGAATTTCCACGGGGCGGACTGGAAGTCAATTCGCAGAGAGATTCGAAATCAAAACTGGCATGACAGGCTTTCTATACAAGACAATGACCTCAAACTAAGTCATTTTATGTCAACCGTACAAGACATATGCACCAAATACGTGCCATATAGAAAGACCAGCAAACATGCCAATAGAATTCCTAGAGACAGGAAAATCCTTATGAGACACAGAACAAAGGTCTCAAACCAGTTAAATAGAGAACTGGAGGATAGGAAAAGGGCTAAATTAAAACTAACACTGTTAGAAATAGAAAACAAAATTAAACTCTCCCATGAAAAGGAGAGAGCAGAGAAGGAGAAGAGAGCAGTAGAAAGCATAAAAACAAACCCCAAGGCTTTCTATAGATTTGCAAAGGAGACTGCTACGATGCAGTATAAGATAGGACCCCTATTCCTGTAAAATTTACAGATCTGTTTCTTTTTCTTTTTATCTGTGTGACGTGTTTGGGCTTGAAGCCTGTTTGTGTTTACCGTCTTCTTGTCTGTTCTCCTGTCTTTGCCTAATGGCTCACTGACTGCAGATCCCACATGGATAAGTGAAGTGCTCAGTATACAATTCAAGAGTGTCTTCACCTCTCCTCTGAGTCACATGCAGATAAAGAACCCAGCTGGTTTCTTTGACAATAGCACTCAGCAGATGGGGACTGCATCCATTACCTACATCGACATTGAAGAGGAAGATATAATAGCTGCCATAAATGAAATGAGCTCAAATTCGGCAACTGGCCCCGATGGTTTCCCAGCTGTCCTCTTAAAGTCGTGTAAACAAGAATTAGCAGGACCACTCCGGGTACTCTTCCAGAGTTTCCTTGCAAATGGTAAACTTCCCAAAAAGCTGAAGGAAGGCACCATACGTCCTATCCATAAAGGTGGAAGCAGAGCAGAGGCTGGGAACTACAGGCCCATCTCTCTGACTTCACATATTAGCAACGTCATGGAACGAATTGTCAGAAGGAGATTGATTGCGTTCCTAGAAGAAAATGACTTGCCGAATGAGACCCAGCATGGTTTCCGTCCAGGTAGAAGCTGCCTCATGCAACTCTTGCAGCATTATGACTGGGTCCTGAAGCAGCTGCTTGACCATTCAAATGTTGATGTGATATATCTCGACTTTGCAAAAGCCTTTGACAAAGTTGATCATGGCTTGATATGTCACAAGCTGCGAAACCTTGGCATAGCTGGTAAATTAGGAGAGTGGCTGCATGACTTCCTGAATGGTAGAAGTCAGACAGTTGCAGCCAATGGAGAATTATCTAGGGAAACACAAATATTGAGCGGTGTTCCACAAGGAACTGTTCTGGGGCCACTACTGTTCATAGTGGCCCTTCTGGACATGCCCACGGTCACTCGGAGAGCCACTGTCACTAGCTATGCCGATGACACAAAGATATCTCAGGCAATAAAGAATCCTGATGATATTGTAAGCCTGCAGAATGACCTAAGTGCAATATATGAATGGGCAGAGGAAAATAATATGCAGTTCAATGCCTGGAGGTACTGCAATCTCAGAACCACAAACAGTAAGAGATCTGGGCATCAACATGTGTAGTGATGCATCATTTCACATGCACATTGTCAAGTCGACAGCAAAGTGCAGACAACTGGCAGGGTGGATACTGAGGGCTTTCCGTACAAGGGATCAAAAAGTCATGTTGATTCTATGGAAGACATTTGTTCTGAGCCGCCTAGACTATTGCTCTCAGTTGTGGTCACCACACAGTGTTAAGCGGACAGCAGAACTCGAGGCAATTCAGCGGCACTATACAAAAAAGATCGCCACAGTCCAACAGATGAACTACAGGGAGCGACTGAAGGCACTAGGTCTCTACTCCCTGGAGCGCAGACGGAAGAGATATGTAATAATATACATATGGAAAATACTGGAAGGACTGGTGCAAAACTTTGGTATCAAGTACTA